>NW_021963078.1:0-239843 GCF_901765095.1 Microcaecilia unicolor | reverse complement strand
TGAACCATGGATTTGCTTTTTTTTTTGTAGATGTTCTGGTTTGGATTGGGGCGATTTTGTCTAATGTTGTTGTACATAGATCATCCCATTCTTGGGAATTGGATGGTGTCGCGTTTGTTGACCATGTTCGTTCAGGTAATCTGTTGCCAAATATTGTGGGTCTATTTTTCCTCTCATTGTGTATTAGTATTCGCTGTTTATGATTGTGTTTATGGTGTTTTTGTCGTCAGTAGAGAGAGCGTTTGCTTTATGGTGGTCTGATCATAGTGTGGGTGTCCATCTTGTGCAGTGAGTGTGTGGTTAGTCCGGTCAAATTTGTTTGTTATGATATCTAGTGGTGTTCCTTTTTGTGTGTTGGTTGCGTGTTGGGTACTTGCAGATCCCAGGTTTTAGGAATTCTTTGCATTCCGTGTGCTTGGTGAGGTGTCATCTTCTAGGTGTAGGTTGATGTCTCCTAGTATAAGGATGTTTGAGGCAGATACGCAGGAGTTCGAGATGAAATCCATAAGTTCTGTTTGGGAGTCTTGCCATTTTCCTGGTGGCCTGTAGAATAGATTGTGTTAAGGTGTCCTATTAGGTTTGGATGGTTAATTCTTGTCAATGCAATTTCAAGTTGTGGTGAGGTAGATTCACCTGTGACTGTGATGGTGAATTCGGGTTTGTAAATAATAGATTCCGCCTCCTCTTTTTATTCCATTTCTTGTCCAGTGGGTGATTTTGTATTCTGGTGGGCATGTTTCTAAGATGGCGGTGTCTGTGGGGCTATGGAACCAGGTTTCTGTGATAAATAGAAGGTCTAAGTTATCTGTGGTAATCCAGTCTAGTATGTCTACTGCGTTGCTTACTGCTGATCTTGCATTGATGTATCCTAGTTGGATTGATTGGTATGGTTCCGTGGGGGGGTTTGATGTGTTTATTTTTATTAGTTTCTGTTTCTTCGGTGGTTGAGTTTGTTGTTGTTGTTTTCCTCTCTTTTTGTCGGTGGTATTCATATCCGGATTATTCATTTTGGTTGGTTATTGTGTCTTTGGGGTGGGTAGTCTTTGTTGATTGGTTTGTACATAGGATTGTTGTGTTGTGGGTGAGTTGTTATGGATGTTCTTTATGGTAGGCATTGTGTGTATGTGAGTGCTATGTGATTTGTGAGTAATGGGGTTGTTGTTATCTGGATTGTAGGTTGTGTTTGCGTATAAGAGTAAGGAGAGATAATGGATGATTAGGAGTGTTTTACTGGTATTCATATCTGTGTCTAAGGCGCTGTGGTAAACATTCAGCTGGTTTGCATTCAAGCGAATTAAAGCTTACATTTGTATTGAAGCTTGGTAGTTCAAAATCTGCATTTGCGTTTGAGCTTGGCTACAATTCAGAGCGAGGTAAAGCTTACATTTGCATTTAAGCTTTGCAACACTTCAGAACTAGGCAACAATTCAAAGCAAGGTTAGCCTACATTTGCATTTAAGCTTGGCAACAATTCAAAGCAAGGCTAGCCTACTTTTGCATTTAAGCTTGGCAGCAGTTCCTACTGATGGTGCTAGTTTGTAATCAGAGCAAGGCAAGCCTGTATTTACAGTTGCATTTATGCTTAGCAACAATTCAAAGCTTGGCAACAGTTCACAGCAGGCCAGCCTACATTTGCATTTAAACTTGGCAACAGTTCCTACTGATAATGCTAGTTTGTAATCAGAGCAAGGCAAGCCTGTATTTACAGTTGGTACATAGTAATAGGTGTTACCTATTATCTAATTCTAATTTTCTTATTGAACAAGGTGGCTCATTTGTCTGGGGATCAGAGCAGGCTAAATAAATACATAGCTGTGCCCCCCTTTTTCCTGCCCTCTGAACTAGAAAGGCAAATGATGTGGGCATATTGCCTATGGGTAATTTCACACCCGTTTTAATAAGGTGGGTTTCTTGGATGAAATGGACATTCTACTGTAGTCTATGTAATTCCTTAAACAGCAGACTCCATTTCCATGACAAATTCAAACCCTTAACATTCAGGTTCCCACCCTGAAATTTGTGCTACCCACAAATTTATAACCGTGAGTCTGACGTCGGTGCCGGGCAAGAGGGGGAGGCTATTATTAAGAATAAAATTGCAGAGCATATACAAAAACATGGACTGATGAGACAAAGTCAGCACGGATTTAGTGAAGGGAAGTCTTGCCTCACCAATCTAATGCATTTTTTTGAGGGGGTAAGCAAACATGTGGACAATGGGAGCCGGTTGATATTGTATATCTGGATTTTCAGAAGGCGTTTGACAAAGTGCCGCACGAAAGACTCCTGAAGAAATTGCAGAGTCATGGAATCGGAGGTAGGGTACTATTATGGATTAAGAACTGGTTGAAAGATAGGACAGAGAGTAGGATTGCGTGGCCAGTATTCTCAGTGGAGAGGGTAGTTAGTGGGTCCCGCAGGGGTCTGTGCTGGGTCCGTTGCTTTTTAATGTATTTATAAATGACCTAGAGATGGGAATAACTAGTGAGGTAATTAAATTCGCCGATGACACAAAATTATTCAGGGTCGTCCGTCGCAGGAGGAATGTGAACGATTACAGGAGGACCTTGCGATAGACTGGGAGAATGGGCGTGCAAGTGGCAGATGAAGTTCAATGTTGACAAGTGCAAAGTGATGCATGTGGGTAAGAGGAACCCGAATTATAGCTACGTCTTGCAAGGTTCCACGTTAGGAGTTACGGATCAAGAAAGGGATCTGGGTGTCGTCGTCGATGATACGCTGAAACCTTCTGCTCAGTGTGCTGCTGCGGCTAGGAAAGCGAATAGAATGTTGGGTGTTATTAGGAAGGGTATGGAGTCCAGGTGTACGGATGTTATAATGCCGTTGTATCGCTCCATGGTGCGACCGCACCTGGATATTGTGTTCAGTTTCAGTACTGGTCTCCGTATCTCAAAAATATGTAGATTGGAAAAGGTACAGCGAAGGGCGACGAAAATGATAGTTGGGATGGGACGACTTTCCTATGAAGAGAGGCTGAGAAGGCTAGGGCTTTCAGCTTGGAGAAGAGACGGCTGAGGGGATATATGAAGAAGTGTATAAAATGAGTGGAATGGCGGTGGATTGAAGCGACTGTTCACCTATCCAAAAATACTAGGACTAGAGGGCATGAGTTGAAGCTACAGTGTGGTAAATTTAAAACGAATCGGAGAAAATTTTCTTCACCCAACGTGTAATTAGACTCTGGAATTCGTTGCCGGAGAACGTGGTACGGGCGGTTAGCTTGACGGAGTTTAAAAAGGGGTTAGATAGATTCCTAAAGGACAAGTCCATAGACCGCTATTAAATGGACTTGGAAAAATTCCGCATTTTAGGTATAACTTGTCTGGAATGTTTTTACGTTTAGGGAGCGTGCCAGGTGCCCTTGACCTGGATTGGCCACTGTCGGTGACAGGATGCTGGGCTAGATGGACCTTTGGTCTTTCCCAGTATGGCACTACTTATGTACTTTGTACTTATCCCCAAATGATCTGTATATCCAAAATAACACAGCTCCATATCCAGAGTTATGAGCATCCACCCTCACCCTCACCCTATGAACTCTCCCTCTCCGTTCTCCCCCCAATCCCTTCCCCTGACCCAGTCACCTCATAATATGGCCGAATAGAAATTCAGGTAATGACTGTCAGAATCCCCAGCAAATCAACTGAACAAATGCGATATATATCTCTCTCACCATCTCTATAACAACTTTGTATAAATCCTGTAAAAAAGAACAAACATCATGTATAAACCCAGTAGTTCAAAACATTGTTCCCCATAAGAAATTCTTTTAATCTAACATTTAAACATTCATAAATTCCCCTGGAATGAATCCAGCAAGTGGAAAAATATACAACTAAACCAGTTATATGGAAATGCCAACCCACAAGATAATCATTAAGGGTCTCCTCTGGCTGAAGGAGGAGTAGATTGAGTATTTGAGAAATGCAACAAACGCCTGACTGACAACCCACTGCCACCTAGAGACCAGAGGTGGTACATTGGGCTTAGTGCTTTTCAAATGCACCTCCTCCAGAACATTATCCACTTTTAAGTGTGCTAACAACTGCCATGCTTCGTCAGTGGTTAGTCTTGTGAGTAGCTCCTTTTACTGTAAAAAAAAAAAAAAAAATCCTGATGAATATCCCCACTTGTAACACATTTGCTCCCTCCAAAGAAACTGGGTTACTCCCCAGAATTCTTTATGCTTCTGTAATGTTATCCGAGATATGTCAGGGTTTATCTCAATAGGGACACTCTTCCAAGTAATAGAGCCTTCCTTTCTGCTAATATACTTTTTGGTACCAAAGTCAAGGATACACACAATTATGTCTCTTTTCTCCTTGGGCTAAATTCTGTCCTCTATGAAACCTACCTTCTGTTTAAGTGATCCTATTCCTTCATCAAGGCTGAAAATCTCTGAACTGGACCTCCTTCCTACTTTTTTAATCAATAATCTCAGCCTTTCTACAGGTCAGTTTCCAGATATCTGGGAACTGGCTATTATTCATCCTGTCATGGTTGTGGCCGTGCCCCTGTGCCCAGACTCACTTTTTTCCCAGTGATCTGGCTCTGTGGCTTCCCCCGACTACCTTGTTCGGGCATTGATGCATCTGCTGACCATTTCCCTATTATCCAAGCCTAGCTTTGGTATTCCTGCATCCAAGCCTAGATACAGTCTATTCAAGCCTCATTCCAAGTTGTGACATCATCAGCAAAGTCCTTTATAATGAACCTTGGAACTTTCATGCTTTGCCTTTGCAAGAGTCTCTTAACCTTGTCTTTGTGTCCCTGTTTAGATCCAGTTCCTGCTTGGCTTTATTCCTGTATGCCTTGATTCCTGCCTAGCTTTGTTCCTGTGAGTCTTGTCCCTAAATGTTTGTTTCTGTTTGTCTTGTTTCTGAAACCATGTACTTGAAAGCCTTGCTTTGTAAACCTTGTTGCTGAAGCTTTTCTCTTGTGTAGTCTTGTTCTTGCCTACTTGAGTTCCTATGAGTCTTGTACCTGAAAGCCTGGCTTCTGTAAACCTTGTTCTTGAAGCCTTACTCTTGTTCCTGCCTAACTGTGTTTCTATGAGTCTTGTCCCTGAAGGCCTCATTTCTGAACCTTGTTCTTGTAAGCCTGGCTCTTGCTATAGCCAAACCCTGCTCCTGGTTTTTGTTACAGTTTGACTCTGCTCCTGGCTCTTGCTATAGCCAAAGCTCTGTTCCTTGCTACAGTTAAACCCTGTTCTTGCTTTCTGCTATTGCCAAACCTTGTTTCTGCTTCCTGCTAAAGCCGTGCTCCGCTCCTGGTTCCTCCTACAGCCAAGCTCCATCCCTGACTCCTGCTATAGCTAACACTCTGTTCCTTGCTACAGTTAAACCTTGTTCTTGCTTTCTGCTAAAGCCAAGTCTGTTCATGACTCCTGCTCCTGAGAAGCCAAATCTGTTCCTGGCTCCTGTTCCTAAGCCAAGTCTGTTCCTGGTTTCTGTTCCTGCTAAGCCAAGTCTGTTCCTAGTTCCTGTTCCTGCCAAGCCAAGTCTGGCTATTGCCTTGTCTATAGTCTTGCTTCTCTTTGTTCCTGTTGCCTAGCTCTTATCCTGCTTTGTTTGCCGAGTCTTATGCATTGTCATGTTTTGCTCTTTCTTGTGTCTGGATCCAGTTCTTACCCTGCCGTGTCTGAACCCAGTTCTAGCCCTTTGCCTTGCTTTCTTGCCTTTTCTTGATGCAGCGTTTGTCTTGTTTGCCTGCGTTGTCCAGTTGTGCCTAACCTTTCTCTGTCTTGTCTTTTCCAACCCAGTCCTGTCCAGATCCAATCTTTGCCGTGTCCTGCTCTTTTCTGGACCCAGTTTTATCTAGTTCCGAGTCTTGGCTTGTCCTGCCTGGGTTCCAGTTCTGGCCCTTTTGCCTTGCTTTCCTTGATCCGGTCCCTTTTGTATCTTGTTACTTCTGTCGTGTCTTCTTGGTCTTGGTCAATTCTAGTCCTGTCTTGTCTAGCCCAGTCCAGTATTATTTTGTCTTGCCTAGTCCTGTCTTATTTTGACTCCTGCCTTGTGCCAGCCCAGGTGACTTGTCTGCCTCAGCTCTGGCTGCAGTCCAAGGGCTCACCATACCTGAATCCATGACATGTCCTATCCTGAACATAGTAACTTGCAGGCATATTTTCAAAGCACTTACACTTACAAAGTTACACAGCAACCTATGGAACTTTGTAAGTCTAAGTGTTTTGAAAATGAGCCCCATAGTAACATAGTAGATGACGGCAGATAAAGACTTGTGCGGACAATCCAGGCTGCCCAACAAGATAAACTCATTGCATATGACATCTGATACTTCATATGTATACCTCATCTTGGATTATACTTGTCATTTTCAGTGCATAGCCTGTAGAAGTCTGCCCAGCATTGTCCTTATTCTAAAATTTCTGACGTTAACGTCGAAGCCCCTCAGTCCCCAGTAACAACTGTCCAATCTCAAATCTCACATTCATGTCCAAAGTTCTAGAGAAAGTAGTCTCTGATCAGTTGACTTCCTTTTCCAATAAAGTTTTAGCACTGAATCTCCACCAATCAGGGTTTTAGAACACACTTTAGCACTGAAACAATTATGACAGCACTTTTAAGTGATAGCTACTCCTTCCTTGATCAACACAAAATTGTTCTAGCTGTTTCTCTAGATCTTTCTGCAGCTTCTTATCTTGTAAATCACTCCCTTCTCATCTCTCCTCTCTGGGTATTATCGGTGAAGTTTTCTCCTGGTTCACCTCTTTTCTGTTCCATCGTTCTTTCAAAGTTGTTACCCCTTCTTCCTCCCCAACACCAGGCAACTTTCCTGTGGTGTCCCCTTGGGTTCCGTTCTTTCTTCTCTTTTATTATTCAATTTATTTCTGAGCCCTCTTGAGGCCCTCATCCAGTCTTTAGGTTTCTCAGCATATTTTTTATGCTACTATCCTTCTTCTTTACCCGACCTACCCTTTTATCCTTTCCCCCCTTCTATTACCCCATTGCAGACTTGTTTAAAACTCAGTTGCAAAATGGTTAGATCATCAATTAGTGCTTAATGCTGTTAAGATGATTGCCTGCTGGTTCACTGGTGCTCTATCTCCCACCTACATTTCTTATCTCCCTACTAGGGACCCAGGTCACTTCGTCACAAATTTTCAATATCTTGGGGTTATCTTGGACTCTGCCCTGTCAATTCAGACACAAATCGCTCAGTTAACCAAGACCTCTTTTATCCTGTTTCATCAGCTGCATGCTATTCGTCATTTTTTTCAATCACAATACTTTTCATGAACTGATTCTTTCCATCACAATTATTGCAATATTGTTTACACTGACTTACCCAATCATGTTTGAAAAAACTTCAAACCCCTCAGAACACTGCTATTCGTCTCTCTGCCATGCCTGTCGTTTTGATCACTCCACTCTACTGCTTAAACATCACCAATGGTTACCTGTGGAGTATCAAATAATTACAAAATAGCCCTTCTAACTTTTAAGGCCCTTAGGGTGGGCCTACCAGCCTATCTTGCTCAAGTCACTATTCCTTACTCTCTCTGCACGGGTGCTCAGATTTTGATGACCACAGGCTTGTTCTCCCTGGCCCTAAGCTCGCCTACTATGATCAACTAGGCATTGCCTTTTTCTTTTTGTCTCCCCCACACTTGGAACAATCTTTCTCGCCCCTCCACATAGAATCCTCCCTTAAGATTTTCAAAGCCGAGCTAAAAGCGTGGATGTTTCGACAGGCATTTGAAGTGTCCAATTAAGTGGAATCTCACCATCTGGAGGTCCTCTACTTTTCCTTTCTTTTCTCTCTGATTTCCTCCTGTGTGCCCTTCCCTCTCCTTTGTGAGAGTGTTTATCTTTCCTATCATTAATGGCATTACTTTCCTACTACTTATTTTATTAGTCTGTACACCGCTTAGCTCTGCCATGGCAGCTTGAGCGGTCTAGAAAGTTTGACTAAACCAATAAACCGATCCCAGCTCTATCAATCTTCACGCTGGGAACAGTAACAATTGTGCAATATCATGCACCACGTGGCTACAATCTGCAAAGGCCTCCTCCTCCAGGACCTCTCATATCCGAATAGTATTTTGGTGGGACCTATTCTCCAAGTCCTCTGCCTTATGCCAGAGATCTCTCAGTTCCCAGGAAGAAGCATCCATACCTGCTTTAAACTCCACAAACTGTACTTCAGATTCATCCATGTGTTTTTCCACCTCCTCCTCCTGCCTCGCCATCAGGTCCGCTAAATCTTTTTAATTATCTTCCACTGTGTCCCTGGCGTAACAAGTGAAACTCTTTCTTCAGATCTTTTTTAAAATCCATCATCCGATTGATAACTGATGGGAATCCACAGGGATCTCCTGTTTGTTCACATCTGTGCTGCAATCAGAATCATCAGAAAGTACTGACACTATCTTTGCTCAGCACATGGCTCATATGTTAGTCTCGCTCCATCTCCAGCACAACTGGTCAGCTTCCATCATGCAAAACAAAAACATAGCTCAGTTCAGAACTATTTCATCTATTGTTTATTGCATGAGAACATTCAAAATCATAGTGAGGTAAAAATGATCAGTTCATGCTGTGCCTGGGCAGAGCTCCATCTCTAAGCAGCCATTCAGAGCGCTGATGTCATCTCCTCCTATAAATTTTTTCTGTGCTCTGAAAGAACTGGCCCAAGTCAATGCTATCAAATACATCACTTATTAGTGTAGCCGAATTCATCCTGTTGGTTGACAGGAACTATGTAATGAACAGGTTATCTTACTATGGCAGTGCATGAAAAAGAGCTCATCTTGCTTTAATGGTTCAAAAGTAAAGAAAATTAGTATAACACTGCAACAAGCTTCATTTAACAGTTTGTCAAAAATTAATTAATGGATAATTACCTTAAGCTACTACTGTAAAAGGCATGATCTAAATCCAAATCCCTTATGAAAAATAAGGGTGTTTTTATCATGGTTACGGAATCTACATCTATAGATCAAATACATCAACACTCATACAAACCTACATCTCTTTCTATCTACACTACATACATTTTATTATTTGTTTATTTGCATTTTGCTCACACCTTTTTCAGTAGTAGCTCAAGGTGAGTTACATTCAGGTACACTGGATATTTCCCTGTCCCGGAGGGCTCACAATCTAAGTTTGTACCTGAGGCAATGGAGGGTTAAGTGACTTGCCCAAGATCACAAGGCGCAGCAGTGGGATTTGAACTGGCCACCTCTGGATTGCAAGACTGGTGCTCTAACCACTAGGCCACTCCTCCACATAAATTACCACATCTAAAAACAATATTCCCATCAGTGTGTGGAACTGGTTAATGTCAGCAAGCATTTATGTATACAGTGCCACCTACTGGAAATTGAGGGTTTTCTGAAAAATGAGACTAAAGGAATACTTCCTCTCACAATCAAACCAGCCCTTCAGAAGCTACCAAGACAGACACTAAGGCTAATCGTTTTCCTAGCTGTTTACTTATAGCTTCTTCTGGTGTTCAAATATGATCCTTTGCATTCCAAGCATGGGGAGGACAGTTTTCATGCTCCCTGCTGTGCTTGCAGGACCTGCAGAACTTTAAAAGGAAATCTACGGAAAGACAACACAGCTGGGGGGGGGGTCCCCCTTCCACGTAAGTAAACCCCAACAAAATCCCATCTCCTTCTTCTCCCACAAAGGGGACAGGACAATTTTAAAAAGTGCCTTTTTTTGTCCCCAAGTCGGTACATTTTTTTAATAACAACTTAATTTTACAAGCATTAAAATAACTTGCCAGAAATACAGAGAAAATAACAAACAAGAATTATTTCAAATCGGGTAATTCTATACTCTTCCTTAGACCACAAAATAGGGAGAGTGAAAAAAGACAAGGACATCAATTAAACAACAGTAAACAAAGAAAACGTGGTATTAACCTGATTATCCACAGTTATTATTTATCTGAATCATTATTACACATTGATCATCTGGTTGGCTTCTCCAAACCCAAAACGGTGTATAGTCAATTTATTTCATTGGAAACATACTTATTGTCCAATATTATTGGAAATAATACACCTGAGAACCGCCGTCAGACAAGGCTGTGGGTTCGGTAAAGGAGCCGGTGGCAGAATCTGTCGAGGCTCGGGAGCAGGTACCTTGTGCTAGACTGACACATCGGCACCTCCTGAATAGAGGAGAGAAATCCTCTCGGCGCCGACGCTTCTCGGATGCCGAATCCCTCGACGCCCGGAGCTCCCCATCTCATCTGCCCACAACCTCGGAGTCATCTTTGACTCCTCCCTCTCCTTCTCTGCGCATATCCAGCAGATAGCCAAGACCTGTCGCTTCTTCCTCTTTAACATCAAAATTCGCCCTTTCCTCTCTGTACACACCACCCGTACTCTCGTCCACGCTCTTCATTACCTCTCGCTTGACTACTGCAACTTACTCCTCACCGGCCTCCCACTTAGCCACCTATCCTCCCTTCAATCTGTTCAGAACTCTGCTGCACGTCTTATATTCCGCCAGAACCGATATACTCATATCAACCCCTCTCCTCAGGTCTCTTCACTGGCTTCCAATCAGATACCGCATTCAGTTCAAGCTTCTTCTTACCTACAAATGCACTCAGTCTGCTGCCCCTCACTACCTCTCTACCCTTATCTCCCCTTACGTTCCCGCCCGAAACCTCCGTTCACAGGACAAATCCCTCCTCTCATTACCCTTCTCCACCACCGTCAACTCCAGGCTCCGCTCATTCTGCCTCGCCTCCACCCTATGCTTGGAACAGCCTTCCCGAGCCTTACGCTAAGCCCCCTCCCTGCCATCTTTCAAGTCTTTGCTTAAAGCCCACCTCAATGCTGCGTTCGGCACCATAACTCTTACCTTTCAGGAAATCCAGACTGCCCCAATTGGACTGCCCTATCAGACTGACTGTTCACGTGTCCTTTAGATTGTAAGTTCTTGAGCAGGGACTGTCCTTCTATGTTAAATTGTACAGCGCTGCGTAACCCTAGTAGCGCTTTAGAAATGTTAAGTAGTAGTAGTAACGATGACAGTGCTTTCTTTGCCTTCGCTCGACGCCCTGTCATCGAGACTCCTCGATACCGATCAGGAAGACGTGGAATCCTCACGTCTCCTTGGGGCCATGGTCCGACGAAGGTCAGTCCCGTGGGGTCCTGCATAAACAGGAGGCCTCGAGACAGGTGCAGACCCACTCGATGCCTCACTGCTCCCAGCACGAGTTTGGTCGTTCGCAGCCATTACCCTCGCTCCCGACGTCGATGCATCCCTCGATGTCGACGCCGCCGACCTCGGTACCAATGTCAATGTCGAAGGACCGGACTGAGCCCCAAAAAAGCTTCTCTCATTGGGCTTCTCGAGACACTTGGGTCCGTTTCTTCATGCGAAGAAACAGACTGCAAGCGGCAGGGCTATGGTCGGGCCCAAGGCACTGGATACACCAGCGTGGTATCGGTATCCGAGATGGTCCGGTTGCACCGAGTTACAACGTTTTGAAGCCGCTGGGTATCCTCAATGACATGGAAGGAAAAACGGCTTTGGCGAAATTAATGACCGCGATCGTGCCAAAAAGTAAAGGGCACAAAAAGGGGAAAACCCCAGCCACGTCAAAAAGAAAGAAAACTTAGAAAGTGCCAAAAACTAAGAAAAAAAATACAAGGTTTTTTTTTAAAAAAATGAATAACGATATAAGAAAGAAGAAAATACAAAAAGAATCGTCAAGACTCTCTTTCCTGGGCCAGCGAAGCGAATAGGGAAAAACCTCTTCACCTCACCGCGAACAAGAAAAAACTGAGCGGTGCACGCGGTTCGCGTGCTAGAAGGCTCTGGCAAAACTTTTAAAATTTTGCTGTAGAAAAATTTGCTGTTTCCTGGGCCCGTCATGGACGCCGACCCACATGCAAGAACAAGCAGCCTGCTTGTCCTCGGAGAAGTATTTTTCACGGAAAGGGTGGTGGATGTGGTGGAATGCCCTCCCATAAGAGGTAGTGGAGATGATAACGGTAATGGAATTCAAATGGGCTAGCTTCAAAGGGTCTGATTGAAGCAGTCTCCATAGAATCCAAACTATATAGAGAGGAAAGGTCCCACTTAACTTACTTTCTGAGAAATTCTGAGAGAAGAGGAGATTTGTTCTGGGCGAGTGACATTTTTGCTCTGTGCTTGGTAACTTAAAGATTGGATTTAAAAGAGAAACTGAATGATATTGGTAACCACAGTTAGAATTAAAAAGAAGAAGCAAACTTTATTAGCTAGTCTCCATAACCTATTCCCCATAGTTTTAAAACTTGAAATTTTCTGCCACAGCATAACAGGACTCTAGAAGACACAGCAGGACTTAGTTCAGTTCGCAGTGTCAATGTGAGGATGAGGCGATGGTGCAGGAAGGTTTTAGATTTGTAAGGAACAGGGCAACATCCTGGGGAAGGGGGAGCCTATCCAGATTGACGGGCTCCACCTTAACAAGGGTGAGACCAGGATGCTGGTATCAGCATTTAAAAAGGAAATAGAGCAGCTTTTAAACTAGAACCTGGGGGTAGGCCGACATTCAAAAATGCATGGTTTCGGAACAAAGTATTTTTCAAAGATATCACCAAACAGGGAAGACAGAATATCCTGATAGCGAGGTTTGCAACATAGAGACCATAGTAGATCAGGTGT
Source organism: Microcaecilia unicolor (assembly GCF_901765095.1). Classification (NCBI taxonomy): domain Eukaryota; kingdom Metazoa; phylum Chordata; class Amphibia; order Gymnophiona; family Siphonopidae; genus Microcaecilia; species Microcaecilia unicolor. The sequence continues at coordinate 227,178 of NW_021963078.1, read as the reverse complement.
CTTTAAATAAAAATCAGACAAAAGATTGCAAATTAACACTGTAAACTGCTGAGCAAATGTAAATAAGAGCAACCAAACTAGTTTGATATGTCTATAAGCGAATGCCAGAAATCTAAGAAATAGATGGGAGAGTTTAGAACATATTGGACTAAATTAAAAATGTGATATAATAAGCATCTCTGAGACCTGGTGGAAGCAAGATAACCAGTGGGACACTGTCATTCCCGGGGTACAAATTATATCGTAGTGATAGGGTGGATCGAATTGGTGGAGGGGTAGCATTGTATGTTAAGGAGGGCCTTGAATCAATAAATTAAAATTCTACAGGAAACAAAACACATCTTGGAATAACTATGGATTGAAATTTCATGTATAAAAGGGAAAAGGATAGTGATAGAGTGTACTACCATCCATTTTCCAGGATTAACAGACAGATGTAGAAATGTTATCAGAAATTAGGGACGCTAACAAACTGGGCAACACAATAATAATGGGTGATTTCAATTACCCCCAATATTGACTGGGTATATGTAACATCAGGGCACGCTAGGAACGTAAAATTCCTTGACGAAATCAAGGGACTGCTTTATGAAGCAGCTGGTAAAGAGCCAACAAGAGAAGGAACAATTCTAGACCTAGTCCTAGTGGAGCACATGATCTGGTGCAGGAGGTAATGGTGCTGGGGCCGCTAATAACAGTGATCATAATATGATCAGATTTTATATCAGCTTTGAATAAGTACAAACAGGAAATCTGTTAGCATTTAAAAGGAGGTATGATAAAATGAGAAAAGCGGTGAGAAAAAAAAAAAACTTAGAGGAGCAGCTGCGAAGGTCAAAATTCTACATTACACATGAATGCTGTTCAAAAATGCCATCCTGGAAGCCTCGGCCAAATATATTCTGTGTAGTCAAAAAGGAGGAAGGAAGACCAAACAACAGCTGGCATGGTTAAAACATCAGGTGAAGGAAGCTATCAGAGGTAAAAGAAAATCCTTCAGAAAATAGAAGAAAGATCAGACTGAAATAATAAGGCACTGCATAAGGAATGGCAAGTCAAATGCAAAGTGCTGATAAGGAAGGCAAAGAGGGACTTTGAAAAAAGATTGTGTTGGAGGCAAAAACACATAGTAAAAAAAAAAATTTAGGTGTATTAAAAGCAAGAAGCAGGCAAAGAATTGGTTGGACTGCTAGATGACAGAGGGGTAAAAAGGGAACTCAAGAAAGACAAAGCAATAGCAGAGAGATTAAATGAATTCTTTGATTCGGTCTTCACCGAGGAAGATCTAGGAGAGATACTGGTGCCAGAAATGGTATTCAAAGCTGACGAGTCAGAGAAACTGAATAAAATCTCTATAAACCTGGAGGATGTAATGGCGCAATTTGGCAAACTGAAGAGTAGCAAATCACCTGGACCAGATGGTATTCATCACAGAGAACAGGCAGAATTGAAAAATGAACTTGCAGAACTATTGTTAGTAATATGTAACTTATCTTTAAAATCAAGCATGGTACTGGAAGATTGGAAGATGGCCAATGTAACGCCAATTTTTTTTAAAGGTTCTAGAGGTGATCTGGAAAACTATAGACCGGTGAGCCTGACGTCAGTGTTTAAGCGAAACGGTAGAGAATATTATAAGAACAAAATTAGGAGAGCATATTCAAAAGAATGGACTAAGAGACAAAGCCGGAATCTTCTTATTATCTAGAAAAACTTGAAGCTGATCTGGTTCAAAAAGACATATTTTGTCCCTGTAAAGTTTATCAAACATTTACATGAATATACTAATGAGAATGGTGCCCTGATTTTTTTTGTTTCTTTTTGTTTCTTCTCTTAAAGCCAAGAATCTCTTTCTTCTATCTTGTGTTGATTCCGTGATGTCATGGAAGAGCTAAATCCTTTGTCCACAAATGTTTTAAGAATTTTTGAAGTATAATTCATAATTGAATTAACATCTTGCTCAAATACAAAGACACAATTAAAGTTCTTCGCTGGGTGACGTCAGAAAGGGAATCTCTAATAAAGCTGATATATTCAGTGGTTCAGCTTGGTACATTTTCCTTTTTTGAAAATTCTGTTTTCAGTTAATGGCCGCGGTGTAAGGTATATATTTATTCACTGGAGGAATAGCTGAGTTTGGATAAGCTAACACTTCTATTAGATATTTTCTAAATAATTCCATCTGAATTATACCTTCTACCATAGGGAAATTAAGAATTCTTAAGTTCAACTGTCTATTAAAGTTTCCCATTTGTTCGATTTTCCTGTTTACAATAATTTTATCTTTTATCAGCGCTTCCTCAGTGTTTTTATGTCTTTTATATCTGTTGAATCTGCATAGTCTGATTCTTAGATTCTTGCTTAGTATTCTCCAAAGAATCGAGTTAAAAAGTCAACTTTACTCACAATTACTAACGTATCTTGAGCTGTTTTTGTAACCATTTCAGTCAAATCTTGTAAAGACTTCCAAATAGTCTCGAGGTTAATCTCCGTGGAAGTTAATAACTCCTTGTTCTCTCTCCTTGCTCGCTGAGCTTGTGCACTGCCGAATGGAGTCCTGATTTCTTCGACTTTCAAGTCAGTCAGGTCTCCTGCATTTCTCCCAGCTTGAGCAGGAGACGAAGGAAGATTAAGCTCGGGGGGGCGACAAAGATGTTTCAATTGCCCGGAGAGTCAAAGCTCCTCCTTCGGCACTCAAAAATGGCTCGACCTCACCCGCTACTTGTGAACGTGCCGTTATATATCTATCAATCGGTTGCTGAATTGGGGATGATGTTCTGGCCAGCGGCAGTTGGCCTTTCACCAATCCTTTTCTTTTCGTATGAGGTATTGAAGAACAAGTTTGCAAACAAACAGCAACCGACTCGAGAGACATCCAAACGGTCAGGCCGCCATCTTGACTCCTCCCAAATGTTTAAACTTTTAGCTTCAGACACTTTTTAACATATTTATTAATGATCCGAGAGAGGGGAATAACTGGTGAGATATTTAAATTTGATGATGACACAAAGTTATTAAATCGCAAGAGGATTGTGAAAAATTACAAGAGGATCTTACGAGGACTGGGAGACTGGGCATCCAAACGGCAGATAAAGTTTAATGTGAGCAAGTGCAAAGTGATGCATGTGGGAAAGAGGACCTGAACTATAGATACGTAATGCAAGGTTCCACATTAGGAGTCATCGACCAAGAAAGGGATCTAGGCGTCATCGTTGATGATATGTTGAAACCCTCTGCTCAGTGTACGATGGCGGCTAAGAAAGCAAATAGAATGTTAAGTTTTATTAGGAAAGGAATGGAAAACAAAAATGAGGACATATAATGCCTTGTATTGGTCCATGGCGTGACCGCACCTCAAATACTGTGTTCAATTCTGGTGGCCGCATCTCAAAAAAGATATAGTGGAATTAGAAAAGGTACGGAGAAGGGCGATGAAAATGATAAAAGGGATGGGATGACTTCCCTATGAGGAAAGGCTAAAGCATCTAGGGATCTTCAGCTTGGAGAAAAGACAGTTGAAGGGAGATATGATAGAGGTCTATAAAATAATGAGTGGAGTGGAACGGGTAGACGAGAATTGCTTGTTTACTCTTTCCAAAAATACTAGGACTAGGGGGCACGCAATGAAGCTACAAAGTAGTAAATTTAAAACGAATCAAAGAAAATATTTCTTCAGTCAACATGTAATTAAACTCTGGAATTCGTTGCCAGAGAATGTAGTAAAGCAGTTAACATAGCGTGGTTTAAAAAAGGTTTGGATGGCTTCCTAAAGGAAAATTCCATAGACCATTATTAAAATGGACTTGGAGAAAATCCGCTGTTTATTACCAGGATTAGCAGCATAAATGTATTGTACTTTTTTGGGGATCTTGCCAGGTATTTGTGACCTGGATTGGATGCTAGGCTTGATGACCTTCGGTCTGTCCCAGTATGGTAATACTTACATGCTTATGATTATCACCATGATACACACAAATGCCATTTTGCTTTAAACAAACCATTACCATGTTTTTCAGTCAGAAGGATCTGATCTTTATTAAAAACATGTATCTGTAGAAAGGTTATGGTTCTCATAGACTGGTGCAGGAGTTTCCAGAAAAGAGGTGGAGAAGCGTAAGCACATATGTCTTGAATAAACTGTGAAAAATGGGCTCAAATGATCGCCAGTCAGGAAGTGAAAGAGCCCAACCAGTTCACACTGAAGAAAACATTGCAACAGCTGAAGAACCAGGTAGCAAAATCACATCATTTTGCTTACTGCAAATTTGTTCAGGATAACGTATCTCAATTTTTTTGAAATTGGTCAAGTTTTGACAGAGTTATGCAGAAAACAAGCTTTTAATACTTTTCTTTTTTGAAACACAGTTTACACACTCATACACAGTGGCTGGTTGTACACTACCTTCCTGCAAAGAATCTGTGCTGCAAGTAATCTGAAATGCACTTACATTGGTTAGCGGAGCATGTGAGAACATGGAAAAGCCTTCAAAAATGTACTCATGGTCATCATACTCTATAACAGTGGGACGGTCGGTCTGCAGAGAAAGAAAGGTAAATGATTGTAAAACCCAGAATGCATCTGCAAAGCAAGGAACGCCAAATTCTTTCTGGGGTACTCACAAGAAAGTTTGTAGGGGGTGCAACAGTAATCCTGTAGTGAAAAAGTCGGCCAGCGTTGTTGGTCATGGGGCGACAGAGCAGTATGGGCTGCAGCCAGGGTGGAAACACAAGCAAAGTTCAAACATCAGCACAATAAGAGAGACTGAAAAAGAGTTCCAGAAGCCTGTACACATGAGCGCAATCCTATCGAAAGGCATTGAAAAGTAACAAATGGAAGAATTCAACACTTCTTCCCGTAACTTCCAGTAATATTGATTGTAGTTTTTCACATTTGCAATTCTTCAGATACCTTTCACTGCTAAGGAACAGGGGGCAGAAGTCTCACTTTTATTTTAAGCTTTTTATACCACATTGATATTAGTTCTAAGTTGATTGTGTCCTGCATCTAATAGAACATTAGACATGAAACAAAAGTAGAGCAGAAGGCAGAGAACCACACAGGATCAACAGCCTCAACACTGTAGATGGGGGCAAAGAATTCCCAAGCTACCATTCTCCTTGTTTCTAACCTTTGTGTTTACCTCCACAGGCACAGAGCGCTTAATACTTGCAATCTGTACTTATTACGTAAAAATCCCCGCCTAAGAGTACACAAAATTCTAGGCAAAGTTTACAATTATGAGTACAAATCAATTTTTTGAAGGAGGTAATAGGAGCCCTCTCTCTCTGCTGATTATGTACATTTCTCACCTTAAGTGGACTATATAATGCAATGCAGCATGTGCACAAGGGCAGTCTGACACATGCCAAACAACAGTGTGCTACACTGTAAAGCCTTAACATACACATTAAGACAGTTTCCCAACACATTTATGCTAAAATGAGTGCCTCCACAAATATGAATAATTGTGTGTCAAATGTATATAAAATTTCACCGGAACCACAGGAAACAGAATTTTTATCGTTTATCGTTTATTTTCTATACCATTTCTTATTGCATACACAAACCAGAACGGTTTACATCTTAAACAATAAAATATCAAAATTTAAAATAACATAAAAGAAACTCCATTAATTTGACAGGAAAGCACAGCAAGCTAAAAACATCCATTCTAAAGAGTAAAAAACATCAGTGGACAATCCATTCATAACAAGTTTATATAAGCAGACATATGATTTATTACTGCATATTCATTCTGCCCATGTTATGCAACTCTCTACCTGCTACTTCACCTGCTTCAGACCATGAGTGACATTCCTACAGTACACAAGAAAGCCAAAAATCCACCTTGCATATTCACTTTCACTAGGGTTGGGGGGTGGGCATATAGAGGAAATACACCCCCCCCCCCCCCCCCCCGTTCAGTAACATAAACTAAAGCAGTCTGTTAGCATGGGATTTTGCTCCATAGCTAATGTGGATATTAAACTTTTGTGTTAACTTCCATGTAAGTATTGAGGCTATGACAGTCAGAACAAAAATATTAGCATGGGTTTGGTAAACTTTTTTTTTTGCATAGCACATTAAATCTGATTTTAACAAGCATGTAAAAAACATTATCAAGCACTTCCGGTGATGTCATCCGTTGAGATAGCCACAACAATCTGAAGTCCAGATCAAGCCTACAACTAAAGGTGTTATTTGAGCAGCCCTGACTTTGTTCCTGCAGAATTTTAGCATTTAGTATTTCCAGACAGTCGTTCGGGCGGAGGGTAGTGGTGCACGTGACTGCCTAGAGCTGGATTCAGGCCATTGGGATGCGGTTGACTGATTCCTTTGGGGAGTTGGAGGACCCAAGTTAGCTCACAGTGCCTCTTACAAAACAGGGCCTGCAACACATGTTGCAGGAGATGAAGAAGGATTTACAAAAAGATGTGTCAGCCCGCTTTCAGGAACTTAAAACAATGATACAAGATGTACGCAGAGGCCTAGAAGACCTGGGCCTCCGCATGGAGGAAGCAGAACAGCAAACTGAGGAGAGCTTTCTTAAATTAGAAAGTTTGGACAAACGTTTAGAAATATGCTGCAACCGGAGATGCCTTTGCAGGCAAATTAGATGATTTAGAAATCGCATGTGCCAGAAAAATTCGTTTGTGCGGTGTCTAGCGAAACCTGAAGGAGATGAGGACAGTCGTGCTATAGTTTTTACGCTGTGTCTGCAGATCTTACAGACACTCAGTCTCCTGCTCTACAAGTCCAAGATTGCCAGACTGAAGTGCACATCGCGCACCTGGCATGCAGCAACCCACTAAAATGAGAGACATTATAGTATTCTTTCAATCATATGCATCAAGAACCGTATCTTTAATCTAGTGCGCAACATGGGTACTGTTAAATACTAAGGGGAGGCAGTTTGGGTTTTATTAAGTTTTATTTGCGTTAACACTCCAGAAGTGGGGGGGGGGTCCACGTGATGGCTGGATCGTGAACGGACGTCTCTCTGCTGCTCTCCCCATTTTCAGCCACAAATGCAGCTTTATTTCTGCTATTTACCCTGATTTGTATCCTAAAAATATCTGAAAGTGCTGGGGAACATCGCGGGAGCTGTTTGGAGGGCTACGACGCTGTCACGGAAGGTAGTGGCTGGACGTGCCGGCGAAGACCCCGCGAGTGCTGAGGAACCGTGGCAAACAACCAGAAGCTAAAATGGCAACTGAGCAGGCACAAGCGGGAGACAATAAGCAGCAAAACCCAGTGATCGCGCTGCAGGAGGCAGCGATTAAAGAATTTATGAAGCACATGGCGGCTGTGCTAGATGACAAGTTATCGACCCTCTACGCTTTCATTGATGAACTAAAAGAAAACCTGACAACCCATGGTAACCGTATTCAGCAAGCGGAGGAGAGACTTTCGTGCCAGGAGGACTTGGTCACTGATATTAGTTCTCAGGTGCTGGCGTTAGAGAAGAAATGTCAGATATTGGAAGACAAAGTTGAAGACCAAGAAAATAGGAGCAGGAGGAACAACATCAGGCTGGTGGGAGTGCCTGAGAGCATGAAGGAGAAGGATCTTTGGGAGCTGGTGGAGACGTGGTTACCTAAAGAACTGGGCCTTGAGGTGGAAGGCAAAGGCTGCGAGCAGAGAGAGTACACCGAGTAGGCGTGTGGAAAGAACAAAATGTGCGACCTCGGCCAGTGATAGCTCGCATCTTCAATTACGCTGAAAAGGCTCAGCTGATGGCTCGATTTTGCCAGCAGAGGAATCTAGTATACAACAGAGCCAATCTTTTGTTGTTTCAGAACTTCTCGCCTAGAGTGTCCGAGCTCCGCAAGCGCCTGTCTCCATATTGCTCCCAGCTCTACAACAAGGGGATCAAGTTTTCCTTGCAGTTTCCTGCTAGGGTCCGCATTTCTCATGAGGGGAATGTGTTATTTAGGGAAAAGCCAGAGGAGCTTCGTTCCTTTCTGGACAGACTGGCGTAACGGGATTTCTGGAGCACACGGAAGTGTGGAGAACATCTGATCACACTCTGATGTCGGAGGGAAGGGTCTGAGAGTATTCCAGGCTTGCATGGGACTGAAATGGACTCTTGGTAATTAAAGATCTCTGAAGACATTCCTCATCAACAAGGCCTACAATGAGAACCTACAGCCTCACTAAGTCACCTCGCCAACCCACTCAAGTATCAACAATCAAACCCTATATCTACCCTAACCAATCTCTTTCTTCTTCTTCTCCCCTTCTTTAATAACTACACATTATTAACTGTATCTGATATCCTGAAATGACAATATTTACAAATCTATGTAAGCCACATTGAGCCTGCAAATAGGTGGGGGAATGTGGGATACAAATGCAATAAATAATAATAATAATATGTGATGCATGTGGGTTGGGGTGTGGGGACGCAAGATGGCCGTGAGCAGGTGGACCTCCTTGTTGTCGCAGGTGGGTAATTTAAGGCGGGAGGGAAGAGCTAGCATAGTAACATAGTAGATGACGGCAGAAAAAGACCTGCACGGTCCATCCAGTCTGTCCAACAAGATAAACTACTACTTTTTGTGTATACCCTACCTTGATTTGTACCTGTCTTCTTCAGGGCACAGACCGTACAAGTCTGCCCAGCATTTTCCCCGCCTCCCAACCACCAGCCCCGGCACAGACCGTATAAGTCTGCCCAGCACTATCCCCGCCTCCCAACCACCTGCCCCGCCTCCCACCACTGGCTCTGCCACCTAATCTCGGCTAAGCTCCTGAGGATCCATTCCTTCTGAACAGGATTCCTTTATGTTTATCCCACGCATGTTTGAATTCCATTACCGTTTTCATTTCCACCTCCTCCCACGGGAGGGCATTCCAAGCATCCACCACTCTCTCCGTGAAGAAATACTTCCTGACATTTTTCTTGAGTCTGCCCCCCTTCAATCTCATTTCATGTCCTCTCGTTCTACCGCCTTCCCCTCTCCGGAAGCTAGCATGTGGGTCTGTTTTTATTCTTAAGGAAGCGGTGAGCGTGGGGATAAATTTGAAGGGCTTGATATCTTTTACTATGTTATGCTTTGGATAAAGAGTTCTGAGGAGAAGGTGGGGGGGTTTATACGTGTTAATTTTATGGTTCCTATATCTGTTTGGCTCTATATGTCTATGCCTTGGAAAATGATTTGGGGCCTTATATATGCTAGCACAAGCTTCTGTTTAGTGGGAGCTGTCTGGGTAACATAGGTCCCCTCTGGCAAATAGTATTATAGTACTGCAGCCTGTAAAATTTCTGGAGCTGTAGGACTTGGGGACAGTGAAGTCTTCGTTTTTTGTATAAAAAGTAATGGATGATGGGGTACACTTTGGGGGTAGAGTGGCGGGCGGGGGGACAGTTCCTTTGAAGGGGGTTGTGTTCTTGGGAAGCAGAGGGGGGAGGGAAGTAGTTGGGGGGGTAAGGCGTGGGTGGGGGGAGGGGGCATGGGTAGGTAGAGGGGTTGGTGTGTAAGTTGTGTGTGTGTGTGGGTGGTATTCAATGAATGTATGGGTCAGGGGAGTGGGGAGGGGTGGAGGGGAGGTTGGGGGGATATACATGGTGCAGTTCTTTGGTGGGAGGGGTACTTCTGGAGATGGGGAGGTTTCGAGTGTTATGCCAAAGGAATTGAGGAAGGGGGTGGTGAGCTGGGACACTACTCCTGGAATGAGTGTTGGCCTGCAACATGTCTGGAATCTTTTTGATACATGAGTAATTTAAGATTTGGGTCAATGAATGTTGACGGGCTTCACTCTCCGGTAAAACGTACCAAGGTTTTGTCTTTCTGCTATAAAATGAAGTTGGATGTGTTATTTCTACAGGAGACGCACCTTACACAAGGGGAGCATCAAAAATTAAAGCGAGGATGGGTGGGAGAGATAGTTTCCTCCTCTTTCAATAGCAGACAGAGAGGGGTGGCTATTCTGTTCCATAAAAAGCACCAAGTGAGTATGCACAAACTGATTCAGGATGTAGAGGGTCGGTTTGTTATTTGGTTGGGGGAGGTCATGGGACAGAAGGTAGCTCTCTGTTCTGTATATGCACTTAATGTATACTCACACACTTTTTTTTCAGGTATCCTTGCGCAGCTGGTGGTGGCTAGTGGATACCAGCTTATAGTAGGAGGAGATTTTAATATAACGGTAGACCCCTTTAATAGATTGTAAACCAGCAAAGCCATGAGTTTCTAGATGGGAGGGGAAAGGGGTAAATCTTTTGATGCGTGAGTTGGGATTGTTAGATATCTGGAGGATACTAAATCCAGAATAGCACGATTATACTTCCTTTTCGCAGGTGCATGGTGTGCATGCAAGGCTGGATTATTTGCTGCTGGACCCTTCTCTCCTTTCACGAGTGGTGGCTGTCGATATTGTGGATAGTGCGTTGTCTGACCACTGTCTGGTGTGGGTAGACATGAGATGGAGAAGGGGGGGGGGACTAGGTTATGGCGTATGAATCGTACTTTGTATTTGGACGAGTTTCACGTGTTCTTGTTGTACGCGTGGGATAACTATATTTTAGATAATGATCCGGAGTCTGTGGATCCTATCACTTACTGGGAAGCTGTTAAAGCAATGTTACGGGGGCACATTCTGGCATACGTGGGAAAGAACTCGTAGGGAAAGAGGGGCAGCTGGTTACTCTGTCGCGCCAGCTACAAAGTATGAGGGATAAGCATATTTATATGAGAGACGAGGAGGCACGAAGAGAATATTATTCTATGCGTAGGAAGCTTAATGATCTTGTAAATGAAAGAGCAGTGCAGGATATTAATTTGTATAAGTATAACCTCTACAGATGGGGGAATAAAGCAGGGAAGTTGTTGGCTGCCTTAGTTAGGAATAGGGGGGCAAAAAAGGTCATCACTAAGGTTAAATCACAAGAGGGCAGGGTGGAAACATCGGTGGAGGAAATACAAACTGAGTTTGTGAAGTTCTATAAGGCATTGTATGATAGAGGGGAAACAGATAGGGGCCAGAGGGAGAAATTTTTTCAGGGTTTGTCTCTGCCTCAGCTTACACAGGAGCAGAGAGATGTTCTGAATGCCCCTGTGTCGGGGGTAGAGATAAGTCAGGCGATTAAGCGTATGAAGTTAGCAAAGGCACCAGGACCTGATGGGTTGGGAACCGAGTTTTATAAGATTCTGGGTGCGAAGATCTGTCGTCCTTTTCAGGAGTTGTGCCATCATTTGTGCGCGGAGAGGCAGGAGATGGATTGACGCATTCTCACATAGTAGTGCTCCCTAAGCCTGGGAGAGATATGGAACTGCTGGGGTCCTATCGCCCGATATCACTTTTAAATCAAGACATTAAGTTGTTTGCGAATGTTTTAGCTCACCGCCTGGGGAAAATATTACCTACCCTAAACCATACGGACCAAGCGGTTTTTGTGCCAGGCAGGTATGCTTCTTCTAATGTACTCTGGGCCTTGATGGTCCTGCAGAGATTGGGAGGGGTTCCAAGGGACACTATTATTACGAGTTTGGACGCGGAGAAGGCCTTTGATAAGATCTTGTGGGATTATCTGTTCTGGGTCCTTCCGCATTTTGGGATCATGGGGCCTTGTATCACAATCCCACAGCTCAGATTCTGATTAATGGAGCGTTGTCCCAGTCCTTCGTGTTGGAGAGGGGTACAAGGCAGGGTTGCCCATTGTCACCCATGCTGTTCGTGCTATCTCTTGAACCATTTGCTGCAAAAATCCGGCAGACTGATCAGGTGCAGGGTATTAGGGTGGGCGCCCAGACTTTTAAAATTAATCTATTTGCTGATGATATCCTTGTCTACTTGGATGGGGCAACCACGTCCGTGCAAAACTTGATATCTTTGATATTGCAGTTTTGGTCCTTCTCGGGATTGCGCATTAATTTTGACAAGTCAGAGGCATTACCTGTAACATCCCCGTGCGCTTGTCAGCAGCTGGCAGCATTTCCTCTTGCCTGGTCTTCGGGTACTTTGAAGTATCTGGGGGTGTACTTGCACAGGGATCTGCGAGTGATCTATCGCAGGAATATACAGGATAAATTAGAGACTATCAAAGCGCTATGTCACCGGCGGCGGGAATTACCATTCTCGCTGCTAGGGAAAGTAGCATTGGTTAAAATGGTCATGTTGCCCAAGTTGTTATATCCTTTGCAGATGTTGCCTCTATGGGTTACAAGGAAGGATGAAACACAATTTAAGGGATTCATAGGATCTTTTCTGTGGGCGGGACGTAGGGCTAGAATTGGGTTTACCAAACTAATACAGACTAGAGCTCGGGGGGGGGGGGGGGATTACAGCTGCCCGATCTCCGTTTGTATTATTTGGCGGCATTGATGCGGTGGATCCATGAGTTACGCACTGGAGCCACGAGGTTTGCGCCACATTCTATATGGGAAGAGAGTTCTTTGCCATGTTCGGTGTTTAATTCTTTGCAAGGGTCGAAGGGGAAGCAGGGGGGGATTGCATCCTCTTCTTCGCCCGCTCAAGCAGGCGTGGGTTTGGTGGAGAGGCACTGTGGAAGAAGCGTCTGGTCCCTCTCCCTTTTTAGCAGCAGTTGATAACCCACAGTTTCCGGCAGGCCAGGAAAGGACACGTTTCCAAGAATGAGCAAGAAAGGGAGGTAGATATGTGGGGCATTTTATGGAGTTGGGGGAGGGGTGTTTCCCTACTTTTGAGCAGGCGCCGGAGACTTGGAGTCTGGAACACGCAGACATTTTTCCTTTTATTCAGTGGAGACATTACTGCACGTCATTATCTTCTGCTGTAGCCAGGCGCCCACCTTCTCTAGACTGGACAAGATATTTTGTCAGGTCTCACAGGAGGCTAATAAACTTGCTGTATGGTATGCTTTAGGAAGGGAGCAGAAGGAGGATTCTTTCATTGAGGGGTTAGCAGGATGGTGGGGGGGGGGCAGCTAGGGGAAGAGATCACAGTGAAAAGGCTATCACAATATTTCTTGGGGGCATTTACAGTGTCTCCAAGTGCTAACCTACAAGAAATGCAATATAAGCTACTCCATGGTGCTTTTATCACTAGGGCAAAGCGGAAATGAATGGGGTTATGGGAAGATAAGTGTGTGAGGTGCAAGCAGCAAATGGGCATGCTAGTACATACCTTTTTGGAATGTTTGAAACTTCATACTTTTTGGCTAGGAGTGTTGGGGGCATTGGAATGCATACTAGATGTACCTATTGAATGGTCTTATAAGATGCTGCCCCTGGGGGATGAGTCACACTTACAGGAACAAGGCTTATCGCCATCTCAGAGGCGATTTGTGGGAGTAGTGCTTATGGGGGCTCGGAAACTCATACTAGCAAACTGGATAGCAGAAGAATCACCGACTGTGCAGCAATGGACAGCCAAGATGCTGCAGTTGGCTAAATGGGAGAGTGAGCAGCTTAAGGCTACTGGACAGAAGTGGGCACAGGCTTATAGGCAGTGGCGTAGGAAAGGGGGGGCGGTGGGGCGGTCCGCTGGTTCTCTGCTTTTTCTGCCCCGGAACAGGTTACTTCCTGTTCCGGGGCAGAGAAAGCAGGAAAGCAGCAGAGCCGACGCAGCTCCCAGTAACGTGCACTGGGGGCAGATCGGCCCTCCCGCCTGTCCCCCCGCTGAAAGGTACGGTGCGTTTCGGGGAGGGGGGCGCTCCGGAGAGGAAGGGCGCCGTGCCCTGCACCCGGGGGGGGGGGGGGCTGCACAGCGGCGACCCGCCCCGGGTGTCAGGCACCCTCGCTACGGCACTGCGTATAGGTCTTTATGGCAGCTTTATACAGTGCTTTATGCAGGATCTAAACATTCTCCAGAAGTGGTGGGCGGGGGGGGGGGGGGGGGGGGGGGGGGGGAAGTGTGTGAGAGATGTATGTGTGTGGAGGGGGTCTAACATAAAAATAAAATAAGGTGGTAGGAACACTTCCAATGTTCAGTGGCTATACTACATGTTTTGTGTGCAAAACAGTGGGGGCCTTTATTCTTTAATTTGTCTTAGACAGTGTTTGATTTGATATATTCCTGCACCATTGGGAAGACAAGATGTGGATGTAATGCAATTCAATATTGTATTGAAGTTATATAAGATATAATGTAATGTGTGTGTCCTGCACCTTAATAAAAATATTTAAAAAAAAAAAAAACACTCCAGAAGCAGCACGGTTTTCATGAAGTGACCACTTTCCTGAGAAAAGAAAATGGCTATCAATCAGTGGGAAACAATATACATAAGTACATAAGAACATAAGCACCGCCATACTGGGAAAAGACCAAGGGTCCATCAAGCCCAGCATCCTGTCTCCGACAGCAGCCAATACAGGCTTCAAGAACCCGGCAACCCCCCCCCCCCCCCCCCAAAAAAAAAAAAAATAATTTAATAATGTTCAATGGACTTTTCCCTCAGGAATCTGTCCAAACCCCCCTTTAAATTCCGTAAAGCCAGCTGTTGACTACATTCTCTGGCAACGAGTTCCAGAGTCTAACTACACGCTGAGTAAAGAAAAACTTTCTCCTATTTGTTTTAAATCTACCATTCTAGCTTCATCTTGTGTCCCCTGGTTTTCTTGTTGTTTGAAAGTGTAAACAAACGCTTCACATCTGTCTGCTCTACTCCGCTCATTATCTTGTAGACTTCTATCATATCACCCCTCAGCCACCTTTTCTCCAAGCTGAAGAGCCCTAACCTTCTCAGCCTTTCCTCATAGGGAAGTCGTTCCATTCCCTTTATCATTTTTGTCGCCCTTCTCTGCACCTTTTCTATTTCCTTTATATCTTTTTTGAGATGCGGCGACCAGAATTGGACACAATACTCGAGGTGCGGTCGCACCATGGAGAGATAAAACGCTTTATAACATCCTCGTGTTTGTTTTCCATCCCTTTCCTAATAATACTCAACATTCTGTGCGCTTTCTTAGCCGCTGCAGCACACTGGGCAGACGTTTTTAACGTCTTATCAACGATGACTCCCAGATCCCTTTCTAGGTCCGTAACTCCTAATGTGGAACCTTGCATGACATAGCTGTAATTCGGGTTCCTCTTACCAACATGCATCACTTTGCACTTGTCAACATTGAACTTCATCTGCCACTTGAACGCCCAATCCCCCAGTCTCGCGAGGTCCTCCTGTAATCTTTCACAATCCTCCTGCGACTTGACGACCCTGAATAACTTTGTCATCTGCGAATTTAATTACCTTACTAGTTACTCCCATCTCTAGATCATTTATAAATATGTTAAAAAGCAGCGGTCCCAGCACAGACCCCTGCGGGACCCCACTGTGGCTGAGACATTATCCCACTTGCGTGTGTGGCTGGATTATGGAAGAAACCGGAGCCTGAGCATTCCACAGGATCCTCTGTGCTCACAACAACTCCTAAGTGGCATTGGGTCCCAGCCCGTAACAACTGCTTAAAAAGACAATCTGTGGAGCATTAGGCGGTAGGGGCCTGTCTCAATGATATTTTGAACTTTAACATCTCAGTGGCAGAGCTTATTCTCTCTACTGGAACTAGTCTTTGGGACTTATTGATCCTCTGAGCATTCCAGTATCTGGTAATGAATAACAGTTTTGTTCTCCAATATGTTTTGTTCTGCATTATTCATGTTCTGATGTCAGTGCTGTGATTTATTTGCATTTTGCAGAACCATTTATGTGCTTCGGGGCTTGATGTGAACACTGTAAACTGATGGGGGGGCATGAAGGGGAAGGGGGCTAGGACGATGTGTAGGGGGGAGGAGGGCATGGTCTGTGCACTATTAATAGAGAGTATCATGGGGACAGAAATCTTACCCATCCCCACTGGAATCTTACCCATCCCCACAAGAATTTAATCCATCCCCGCATGACTTTAACCTGTCCCCACTCAGTCCCGCAAGAATTTACATTTAAAAAAATTCTGGTTGGCTCTCTGTCTCTCTTTGGGTTCAAGCTGTAGCACTGCAAGCAAGTAAGGAACAGAAGTTGGAACACCGGCACTGTGTTACCCTAAATCTCGGACTCACTGGCACTGTGTGCTAACAGGTTGCCACATGCAAGCGAAAGTAGGTCAGGTGACATCTGATGCTCGTGCCTGTGTCAGCTGAGGTCTGCACATCAGTCCGGGAGCAGAGAGGATTAACAGTAACATAGTAAGTGACAGCAGATAAAAACCTGAACGGCCCATCCAGTCTGCCCAATAGTCATACTCATTATCAATTCATGATTAAATCAACAATGAACATGATATTATATACTTGATTATGGTCTTTCTTCAGCGTTTCTGGGACATAGACCATAGAAGTCCGCCCAGCTCTATTCTTATGTTTCAACTGCTGGAGTTGCCGTCAAAGCCCACTCCAGCCCATTCGTCTTCTCATTTGAGGGACACAGACTGTAAACGTCTGCTCAACACTGACCTCATGATCCAGCCACTAAAGTTACTGTCTAAGCCATTTCTGGTCCATCTTAAACCAGATTGCCATATATGACACACAGACATTACAAGTCTGCCCGGTATCGGCCCTAGTTTATCACAGACGGAGTCGCCATCTAAGCGTCATGTGACAAATCCACACACATGCAGCCATTTAAGTTTAGATTTTTTATAACTTCTATTTTCTAATTAGAGATCCTCTATGTTCAAACCACGCCTTTTCGAATTCCGTTACCATTTGTCTCTCTACCACCTCCTTAATGGAGACTTTCCGCATCTGTGCTATTAAAGCAAGAAGGAGGAGGAGACAGCATTCAATGAACTTGATACTCGGTAGGTGACTGCAGAACTGCTTCAGTCCCCACGGGAACCCTGTATTACTGCTTCCGTCCCTGCGGGAACCCCGCAAACCCCATTCCTGTGCAAGTCTCTAGCAAGGAATTCCTCTGCTTATCTTTCTGTGTTCCTTGGATATTTCTTTTCCCTATGTCTGCGCATGTTTGTATCCCGGGGTTAGGCCATCTTTTAATATACTCCTTAGGAGATGCTCAGTGCTTCGGGTGGCTGTGAACCTTCCACTTTGATGATGGTGGTTAATATTCTTACATGGAATGTTGGCGGCATTCACTTCCTCATTAAAAGGAAAAAGATCCTTATGGCATTGTGGAGACAGAGAACAGGGATAGCATATTTACAGGAGACCCACCTTTCTGCTATTAAGCATCAAAAACTCTGCTATTTTTCCATGGGTAAGGTAACCCATTGGGCAGGTACTCCCATATTAATTGTTTCCTGTTGAGATGCTCAAATCCTGTAGCAATGATCAGGGCCGTTGGGTGCTCCTAGATTGCACTTTATATGACAAGCCCTATGTTTTTGTCTCCTTGTAAGCCCCTAACCTTTATGACAGGACTTTTTCCTCACCATTTAAGGCACTTACCCCCTTTTTCAAGATGTACCTTCATTGTAGGAGAGGACTTCAATGTGATGGATGACTCTAATCATGATAGGAAGATTGGGAATGGAAGTAGACCCCCTAATGACTCACTGGAGAGGGAATCGTTTGTGCCTTACCCTAAATCTCATTCATATTTGGTAGCATTTACACCCTGGGGAGGGGGAATATACCTTAAATGCTTTATATGCTTTAAATTGCTCTATATGCATCAGAATTCTACTTCGGGTGAGAATGTTCTATATCCCATATTTGAATAGACTGAGTACAATACTGTGAACTTCTATTGTATAGCATGCTGAAAGACTTCCTTCAAATGCTTTATATTGCTCTATATGTATCAGAATTGTATTACAGGTGAGAATGCTCTATATGCATCTGAATTGTACTACGGGTGAGAATTGTACTACGGATTGTAGCACACACACTGTACTGCACGAGTAACTGTAAATTTTAATCAATCACCAATGTTTTATATGAATTATACTACGGATTGTAAGCACACATACTGTACTGCACGAGCAACTGTAAATTTTTAGTCAGCCACCAATGTTTTATATGCACTGTACTGCATGAGTAACTGTAAATTTTTACTCAGCCACCAATGTTTTATACGGATGAACACTAACTCACACACGCTCCTACTGCACTATACAAACTATTATCAACATAAGAACTAACAAACTACTCCTAATCATCTACTGCCTCTACCTAATCCATCACGCACTCACAACCCCTCTTACGAACAATAATGTACCCGCAATACACAAAACACACACACAATCCATATACAATACACCCCCCCCCCCCCCCCCAAAAGATCAAAAAATGGAACGGAAAACCTACCACCTACGGACACAATCAACAGAAAGGAAAGAAGGGACATAAACTCAAATATCAAGAGAACAGACAACTAATAGAAATCATCACAGCTTCGAACCCAACTGAACCCCACCAACTAATACAAATGGGTTACATAAATGCCAGATCTGCAGTCAACAAAACCACGACAATAACCGATTGGATTACAAATGACAATCTCGATATGCTACTCATCAGTGAAACCTGGATCCATGACCCCAAAGATCCCATAATCTTAGAACTATGCCCTCCAGGGTACAAAATTACCCACTGGACAAGGAACGGAAAAAGAGGAGGCATTGCCATAATCTATAACTCCCAATTCACCATCACAACAATAGCCGAATCCATACTTTCTCAATTGGAAATAGCCTCAGTTAGAATTAACCACCCAACCCTTATCCTGTTTTATAGACCACTAGGCAACTAGCAAGACTCCCAAACGCAGTTTATGGATTTCATATCGAACACATGTTTCCACCCAAAACCTTCTCATAGCAGGTGACATCAACCTTCACCTTGAGGATACCAACCTAAATAATGTATGCGAATGCAAGGACTTCCTCCAATTATGGGAGCTCCACTGGCCAAACATGCAACCAACCCATAATAAAGGACACACACTAGATATCATCACATACAAATTCTCATCAGAATCAAAACTCGCACTAAGAGATACTAAATGGACAGCTACACCATGGTCTGATCACTACAGAGCAAACCTCTCCCTTCATTGGCGAACAAAAGATTCACAACATAAACAAGAACAACAAACATACACCACGAGAGGCAAAATAGACCCGCTAACATTTTGGCAACAATTCTACAATGACAAATGGACAACACCAACAGACTCACCCCAATTTCTTTTTGAATGGGACAACAGATGCAGAACTGTGTTAGACAAAATAGCACCGCTTCAAACTAGAACCTCAAAGAGAAATAATTCAATACCAACCATGGTTTAATGAAGAATTAAAAGAACTAAAGACACAAGTCAGAAGATTAGAGAGAGCATGGAATAAGAAAAAAAGGCGACCACACACTCAACGACTGGAAACAACTACAAAGAAAATACAAATACACCATCAGACAAATAAAAGAACATATTATAAAACAAAAATCGGACTAAACTACAAAGATACACATAAACTCTTCCTACTCATAAACAAACTACTAAACACTACTCCGGTTACTACTAACAATACAGACACTCCATCAGTAATCAATCTTGTGAACTACTTCAAAGAGAAAATTATGAAGCTACGACTCATGATACCTATCAATACAACAGATTACGTAAACCTCCTTGAGTGTCTAGACCCAATACCCGGGGAATTCCCAGCAGACCGATCATGGACTAATTTTGACATACTCCCGATCGACAGCATCTCCCAATCGCTTGGAAAATATGCTAAGTCGCAATGCAAATTAGATATCTGCCATACTAGCCTTATAAGATCCACCCCTCAGCAATTCAAAACAGACCTCACGAGGCACCTAAATTACATGCTACAAAATGGCCTCTTCCCTATGGATAAAGGAAACATTCTACTTACCCCTTTATCTAAAGATGCAAAGAAAGGCACAAATGACCTAACCAATTATCACCCAGTAGCATCCATCCTACTAATAATCAAACTCACGGACTACCTAAATAAATATTCAATTCTGCACAAGTCTCAATCAGGATTCCGTTCGAACCACAGCACTGAAACTGTACTAGTGACTTTAATGAACTCATTTAAAAAAACAATTGCAACTGGCAATAACATACTCCTCCTACAATTTGACATGTCCAGTACCTTCGACATAGTCAACCATAGAATATTTTCTAAATATTCTAGAATACTTTGGAGCTGGAGGTAACGTTCTTAACTGGTTCAGAGGATTCTTGACCACAAGATCATACCAAGTAATAGCGAACGTGGATATTTCAGCCCCATGGGCACCTGAATGTGGAGTCCCCCAAGGATCCCCCCTCTCACCAACCCTCTTCAACCTAATGATGATACCCTTAGCCAAGTTACTAGCCAATCATAACCTCAACCCCTACATATATGCAGACGATGTCACGATTTATATTCCGTTCAAACACGATCTAAAGGAAATCACCAACAAGATCAATCAAAGCCTCCAAATCATGCACTCCTGGGCTGATGCATTCCAGCTAAAACTCAATGCTGAAAAAACACAATGCCTTATACTCACCTCACAACATAAAACAAGTAACTTCACCACCATAACCACACCAAACGTTTCTCTTCCAGTCTCAAACAATCTGAAAATTCTTGTAGTTACCATTGATCGAAATCTCACACTCAAAACCAACGTGAAGAACACAACGAAAAAGATGTTCCACTCCATGTGGAAACTCAAACGAGTAAAACCTTTCTTCCCGAGATCCATTTTCCGTAACCTGATACAGTCAATGGTGCTAAGTCACCTGGACTAGTGCAACGCACTGTACGCTGGCTGCAAAGAACAAACCATAAAGAAACTTCAAACAGCCCAGAATACTGCAGCCAGACTCATATTTGGTAAAACAAAATATGAAAATGCAAAACCCCTAAGAGAGAAACTTCACTGTCTCCCACTTAAAGAGCGTATCGCGTTCAAGATCTGCATGATTGTTCACAAAATCATCCACGGAGATGCCCAGAGTTACATGCTAGACCTCGTGTACCTGCCTCCCAGAAATGCTAAAAGAACAGCCCGCAAATTCCTTAATCTACACTTCCCCAACTGTAAAGGATTAAAATACAAGCTAACACATGCGACTAGCTTCTCCTACATGAGCACGCAGCTATGGAATCCACTACCAACTGGCTTGAAAACGATTAACGAAATAACTAACTTTCGCAAATCTCTGAAAACCTATCTCTTCAAAAAGGCCTACAATGGGAATCCATAGCTTAATTATAACACTTCACCACTTCACCCTATTCTGATAGTCATCTTTCTATAACTGTCTGTATAGATCTTTTTTCTCATCCCTGATCTTGTTGTAACACCAATTGTATCTGCTACCCTAGAATGGCGATGCCATAACAGGTTTCTGTCAGCCACATTGAGCCTGCAAATAGGTGGGAAAATGTGGGATACAAATGCAATAAATAAATAAATATACCCAGAGCACATCTTGCAGAAAGCCACCTTGATTATATTCTGCTTTCTGAGCATACCTTTAATTCAGTGCATATGATTGATAACATACTGGGGGGGGGGGGGGGGGGATATCAGATCATGCAATGGTACAACTGGGACAATTTACGTCACGAGTGCCCTCCTTTTTGGAAAATTCCATCTTTTTGGCTGACGACAAATCCTTTACCCCTTATTTGGTGATGCAGTGGGAGACTTATAGTATTAATAACCAACATCATCAATCCATGCTGGGTCTCATCTGAGAAACAGGAAAAGTGGTGGTGAGTGGAGCAATAATTTCTTACCTGATGTCTGTATCAAACGATTAAATAGGCAAATTTTACTGCTCCATGCTCAGCTCAAGAAGGCTTATATGGCTTTAGCACAAAATTTAACCTGAGATAACAGGGAGCAATGTATTCAATTGCAAAATGCCCTTAACAGCCTTATCTACAGCTGGACTGTTAAAATGCTCCAGTTTAGCTACCATCTTTTCTTTAAAAATGGCAACCGGATGGGAACCTATCTTGCTAGATTAGTTCGGGCTGAGGTGGGCCCCATTTTGCTCCTGTCCTTAGAGGTCCTATGGGTGCCAAGGTCACTGTCAATAAATGGATTACTCACTTTTTGCACAATTATTATGCTACGCTTTATACAGCGTGGGATTCAGAAGCTCAGGCCCAGATGTCTTTCTTCAGGATGTGCCCACTCCAACTTTGCAGGAGGACGATTTATTATTTTGTTACATTTGTACCCCGCGCTTTCCCACTCATGGCAGGCTCAATGCGTCTTACATATTGTATACAGGTACTTATTTGTACCTGGGGCAATGGAGGGTTAAGTGACTTGCCCAGAGTCACAAGGAGCTGCCTGTGCCTGAAGTGGGAATCGAACTCAGTTCCTCAGTTCCCCAGGACCAAAGTCCACCACCCTAACCACTAGGCCACTCCTCAGACCTTCTTAATGCTCCTATGCAGCAGGAGGAGGTACAGTTAGCCTTATAAACTTTAGCCCGGAAGCTCTCGATGGAATTCTATAAACTCCTAGACCAGCAGGTGATTCCATCATTGCAGGCAGTTTATGATGAGGCGCTATGGGTGGGTCCAGTTTCTAGATACTATGAGGAAGGCTACTATCTTGTCTATTTTAAAACCGGGTCATGATGCTCAATTAACTAGCTCGTATCGACCAATTTCCCTTTTGAAAGTCGATATTAAATTATACGCAAAATTACAGCTACTAATTTGCAGGGCATACTGCCTAGGTTAATAGCCCCCATCAGGTGGGATTTCTTAAGGGGAGGAATTCGGTGTCAAATGTCCGAGCTTTATTGGGAGCCTTGGAGATGGTAAGCAGATGCAGTCTAGATGCTGTCCTAATTAGCTTTGATATTGAAAAGGCCTTCAACACTGTATCCTGGGTCTATCTGTGAGCGGTCCTTCAGTGTTTTAGATTCAGTGGCCCAATTCTTGATATGCTACGGACCCTTTATGCTGACCTCGAGTCTTGGTTAATGGAGTTCTATCTGACCCCCTTGCAGTGCACCGTGGTACATGTCAGGGGTGCCCCTTGTCGCCTCTTCTGTTTGTCTTATGTATAGAACCTTTAGCTCTTAAACTTATACAGGATCCTCAAGTGAATGGGATACCTATGGGTAAATATCAACATGTTAGCTTTATTTGCTGATGATCTTGTGGCAGCATTAACATAGCTGATATTATCTCTTCCCAGAGCTCTGGATATTTTACAGTCCTATAGTTTGTTCTCGGGGTTGTGGATTAACGCAGATAAATCTCAGCCCCTTAGTTTTCGGGAGGAAATAGCTGCAGAGTGGCCAGGTACATTTCCCTTACGTTAGGTTACAGACACCTTCAGATATTTGGGTCTTACAAGCCCCCATAGTCCTTCCCATGTGTCCTCTAATATTCCTGCTTTGTTACAAACATCTAAACAATTGTGCGCACATTGGGTGCTTTTGCCCCTGTCTTTATGGGGGAGGTAATCAAAATGATTCTGCTTCAGAAGTGGCTCTATCCTCTCCAGCACTTACCTTTCATTATGAAACCAGCAATGTTGGAATACTATTCTGTGGTGGGGAGGGGGGAGGAAGTCTCATACTAACCTTTTCCTTTTGCAGCTACATCGTAGAGATGGTGGAATAGGACTGCCGGATTTAAAGGTATATACGATAGCTTGTCATCTCTGCCAGATCAGAGACTGGATCTGTGGCACGCCAGAGTTTTGCAATTATGCTATTGAAAGTTTGCTTAATGCAGATTTCTCATTGGGCTTCCACATTAAAAGTAAAGACCTTCCTAAGTCCTTATGAATGCACCCACTATTGAAGCCTTTATGATGGGCATGGACCTATGTCCACAAGCGATTTCAACTGCATGCCCATTGCTCAAGATACCTCCCGATTCTTGGGAATGCAGATTTTCCACCAGGCTTACAGCAAGCATGATTTAAGGATTGGGACTGACAAGATGTCACCTTGCTCCATCACATGTTAGAAGAGGATGAACCACGTATGCTCTCATATGAGATGCTTCAGCGAACTTATGACCTCCCTACCTGTGATTGGTTAGCATATTATCAGTTGTATCATTATGTTCATTCACTTTTTCAGACATGTAGGATTGACTTTGAGGAATCCTTTTTTGAAGAACAATGGCCACAGGCAGCAGTACAAAAAGGCCTGGTGGGCCGATCTTATCAGAGTTTAAAGATGACCTTTGGTGTGCCGGCTCCCTCAGCAATACTGCATAAATGGAATCAACATTTTGTCCAGCATTCCATGGACGATTTTCTGATTAGTTTGAAAAATGGACCAAGCATACAACTTCAGGAACTGCACTACAAATTTCTCATGCGCGTCTCTATACATCCATCTTGGGCTAAAAGGTGGGTCTCTCCACAGTTGGGACTTGTCTTAAGTGTGGCGCAGTGGATGTGACATATACACATTGCATTGGGATTGTCCCAAATGCCGGTTCTGGCATTCTTTGTGGCTCCGAGCCGCATGTATGACTGTTCTTGGGACGCTACACCATCTCGCTTGTCTTCTGGACTATATGAAAAATGAGGTAGAGTGAACACAGATTACAACTCTGTTCCCCCGTAAGCTATGCTAATTACAAAACATTGTCTCTTGTTACACTGGATTCAAAATACACCCCCAACAATCACACTGTAGAGGAACAAGATACAGGAACTTTTACTTATGGAGAGACATATGGTGGAAACTAGAGGGCTTAGGGCTAAGAAATGATTTCTCAAGTTGTGGACTCCCTATCTGAGTACGTTATCAACGAGTGTTCACTCTCATTTTTTGAATTCCTTGGAACTGTGATGGGTTATATCGGTCAACAGAGGAGACCTCATTTATGTATGTTTGAATCACTGGTGACGTTTTGGATGGGTGGGAAGAGGGTGGGGGTATTAGTTTGCGTATTTTTGGCTTCTGCATATGCAGTTTCATATAGAGAAGGGGTAGGGGAGAGAAGGGGGAGGGGGGAGATGGGGAACCTAGGGTTGCAGTTCCTCTACATTATTTTCACCTCGTTTATTGCATTGTTTACTTTGATAGTCATTCATAGCCTTGTATTGGTTTGCATTCTCTTCAATGCTGTGTTGATGATTTAATAAAGATATTTCAAACTAAAAAAAACATTATCAAGGCACAAAGTAAATGTTTGGGTTTATCTGACCTGGTAGTTTCCTTCTACTCCTTTGGGTTTCCAGACCAGCTAGAACCAGGGCTGCAATCCTGGTGCAATGAGCCTTTATTTGCAGTTACTCATGAATTTTCAACCTATGCGATCCCCCTCAATATGCATAGTCTAGTCATTATAGTTTACGGTCCTTCACTGGGGAACCTGCAATTACAGGCCCTGAATATAGGTGACTCTCTACAGCACAATTTCGACTGTCCCATCTCAAGGGGGATGTAAATGCTACCTCTATAGCCTTCTCATTCCCAGCTGACCTCAGAAGCAGACCATCAGACCTAGGGTTTAAACCAGGGAGTTTCCACATGAGTCAGTAATGCCTTTAACTTTTTTTTTTTTAATCATGGATTTTATTGCACAGGCCCCAAAGATTATATGGGAAAGAGGAAGGCCTACAGCTATTATTAAGGCAACAGGAAAATGACCAATTACAGAGTATATCTTTTCCCTCTCAGATAATAAAAACATAGTAACACTCCCAGCAATTCAGAGCCCTTTACCTCTTCTCCTGGGTAGATGCTGTGCCGAATTCCTGTGCGTCGGGCCTTGAAGCTGCACTTACAAAGAGGACCATCGTTCATCTGAAAATTTTTTTTTTTTGGGGGGGGGGGGGGGGAGAAAAAGAAGACAGGATCACCAGGTTTTCACTTCCTCAAAAAAATTTCCTTCTCTGTTCACATTTCAATTTCCTAGTGGGAGCAACCCTGAAGTAGCTCAGAGCCAATACGCTCAGCGCTCCTATTGATCTTGACATGAGGCATGTAAAGGAAAGTACACTTTTAAGTTAAAAAGAAAACAAACACATGCACAAAAATAAAATCTGTTGAAAGTATTTGACTTATGAATGCTTATGAAAGACACAGGAATGGATATAAGTACATAAGTAATGCCACACTGGGAAAAGACCAAGGGTCCATCGAGCCCAGCATCCTGTCCACGACAGCGGCCAATCCAGGCCAAGGGCACCTGGCAAGCTTCCCAAACGTACATTCTATACATGTTATTCCTGGAATTGTGGATTTTTCCCAAGTCCATTTAGTAGCGGTTTATGGACTTTAGGAAACCTTCTAACCCCTTTTTAAACTCTGCCAAGCTAACCGCCTTCACCACGTTCTCTGGCAACGAATTCCAGAGTTTAATTACGCGCTGGGTAAAGAAAACATTTCTCCGATTTGTTTTAAATTTACTACACTGTAGTTTCATCACATGCCCCCTAGTCCTAGTATTTTTGGAAAGCGTGAACAGACGCTTCACATCCACCTGTTCCACTCCACTCATTATTTTATATACCTCTATCATGTCTCCCCTCAGCCGTCTCTTCTTCAAGCTGAAAAGCCCTAGCCTCCTTTGTCTTTTTTCATAGGGAAGTCGTCCCATCCCCGCTATCATTTTAGTCGCCCTTCCCTGCACCTTTTCCAATTCCACTATATCTTTCTTGAGATGCGGCTACCAGAATTGAACACAATACTCAAGGTGCGGTCGAACCATGGAGCGATATAACTGCATTATAACATCCTCACACCTGTTTTCCATACCTTTCCTAATAATACCCAACATTCTATTCGCTTTCCGAGCCGCAGCAGCACACTGTGCAGAATGTTTCAGTGTATTATTGACGATGACACCCAGATCCCTTTCTTGGTCCATAACTCCTAATGTGGAACCTTGCATGACGTAGCTATAATTCGGGTTCTTTTTACCCACATGCATCACCTTGCACTTGCTCACATTAAACGTCATCTGCCATCTAGCTGCCCAGTGTCCCAGTCTCGTAAGGTCCTTCTGTAATTTTTTCACAATCCTGCCGCGAGTTAACAACTTTGAATAACTTTGTGTCATCAGCAAATTTAATTACCTCGCTAGTTACTCCCATCTCTAAATCTTTTATAAATATATTAAAAAGCAGCGATCCTAGCACAGACCCCTGAGGAACCCCACTAACTACCTTCTCCATTGTGAATACTGCCCATTTAACCCCACTCTCTGTTTCCTATCCTTCAACCAGTTTTTAATCGACAATAGGACTTTTCCTCCTATCCCATGACCCTCCAATTTCCTCTGTAGCCTTTCATGAGGTACCTTGTCAATCGCCAGAGCTGAAGCCTTGATGACAAACATGTGAGTTTCCGCGTCAGATTTTGAGGTAATTTTATAACACTTTTTCATGTGTAAAAGACCTCTTACAGAGTTAAGTCAGGCGTAAAAGAATACATGGTTCAAGCTGGAACATCCTTTTAGAGTAGGCGTGCTTAGGGAAGAGATTTGGGCAGAGCATACATAGAGTGGTAATTTATATGCCTAACATCTGCACCTTCAGTCAAGCATTTCTGCAGGATGTGTGCTAGTATTTTATAAAGACATATAGGCTAAAAGAGGTATCTTCTCCACCTTCAAACATAGACAATCTGTTATAAAGTTACCCTGTATCCAGTATACATATATGAACTTTTCACTTACAAACGCAAAGCAACGTAAGATAGAATATTTAAAATAGTGTTCAAGAATACCACAACATACTGTGAATAGCAGAGATTGAAGTCAGCCTTCCTGGTCTACTGGTGCCATGCAAACCGGAAATCCAAGCATTAGATTAGAATCCAAGCATCTGAAAGGAAGCATGGAGGAAATCACAGCATCCAGAAACCTAAGAAAAATTCTATTGACTATGATATGCAGGAGAGATAAGAAATAGGTGAACCTCAAGGAAACTGAGAAGGCAACCAGCAAAGGTGAAGCATATAAATTAATGGCCCATGAAAGAGATACTGTGAGCGAAAGATAACTATCTCCAAGTAAAGAATTATAGACCATCCCTAGAGTAGCCAGTAAATCGGGGAAAGGACTGTAGAAAACATCATTCAAGATAGATTCGGAATAAGACTATCAGAGACCCTAAAGGGAAATCCAATGAGAAATTATGTGCAAGAGGGTTTGCCAATTCTGTGAAGCTGCAGCATGGTGAGGACCTATAGTTAAGTATAAAAGATGTAGTATAATCAGCACGAGAAAGCTGTAAAATAAAATGGGGCATGTCTAGTCTGGGCTGCTTAAAGCAAAAAGGTAAAGGTTGCCCCACCTGTAAAAAGACATGCTATGCAGTTATGGCAAACATATTCTGAGCTGTTTACTAATTCTGTGGAAAGAAAAGATTGCCAATGCTGAGAAATGGACATGTAATAAACCATAGCTAGGATGACTATCCTGTGACCACATGCCATTCCTGCTCAGAGACAGGATGCCAATCCAGCCCAGATACAAGGCCCCAGCCCTACCCACAGAAAGGATGCCATCTTGGCAAAATATATGATGCCACTCCTGAGAAGAACCAGGATGCCAACCCCTTAAGAAGATAGGATGCAAGTCTAAAATTATACAGAATGCCAGACCTGTAAAGATAACACCAGCCCTGTAAAAGGGCAAGATGCCAGCCCCGAAATAGGTATCATGGTAGTCCTGCAAGGAAACAGGATGGCTATCCCACCAAGGACCATATGCCAGACCTGAAGAGACAGGAGATCAGTGCTTTAATGGTATAGGATTCTTAACTGCTTTCGCTCCACTCTGTAGTGTAAAGGTGGTCTAGAAATGGTGATACAGTATTAGATTAGGAT
Source organism: Microcaecilia unicolor (assembly GCF_901765095.1). Lineage (NCBI taxonomy): Eukaryota > Metazoa > Chordata > Amphibia > Gymnophiona > Siphonopidae > Microcaecilia > Microcaecilia unicolor. Next base: position 198,484 of record NW_021963078.1, on the reverse strand, counting down.
GTAAGACCCTTGAAGTAACTGGATAAAAGTTCCATAGAGTGACAGAATGTCAGTCCTGTAAGAAACAGGATGTCAGCCATGGAAAAAACAGGATGTTAGTTCTGCCAAAGTCAAGATGTAATTCCTGGAAGGAGACAGGGTGAAAAGTCTGAAAAGAGATAGGATATCCACAATAAGGCAGGATGTCAGACTTGGAGGAGCTAAGAGAGACAGAGAGGTACATAGAAAAGAGATAGGATATCCACAATAAGGCAGGATGTCAGACTTGGAGGAGCTAAGAGAGACAGAGAGGTACATAGAAAAGGTCTACAGGTACATTATAGAGAAGTCCCACCTCCAGTCTGGCAGCATCTAAAAGGAGAGCATCACCTTAATGAAGTAGGAAGTAATCCTATACCCAGGACCTGTCCATCAGGGGATGCAATATCCTCTCACACTGAGGATGTGTCTCCAGGAGCTTCTGCCCAGGAGGAAAAGGGTTAGAACAGCTACTGTAGTTGGTGATTTGATCATTAGGCATGCAGATTTTATTTATTTATATCATTTATACCCCACAATTTCCCACCGCTGGCAGGCTCAATGTGGCTTACAACACTTAGTTAACAAACAGGAAAATACAATAAACTGAAAGTGATATAGGTGGCGGGAAGGTACAGGGTTAAGTCCACAAGATCTTTATATGAGTTGGAGTCCAGGAATCACAGAGGCAGGACGGGATCTTTAGGGTAAGCTTGCCCAAATAAGTAGGTCTTGAGAGACTTCCTGAAAATGTGAAAATCGTATGGTCACTTGCCTGCCTGGTGCGAAGGTGGCAAACCTCAAACGTCACCTAGATGGGATTTTAGATAGTGCTGAGGAACAGCCTGGTGTCTTGGTATAAACATAGGAAAATTTGGGAGGGAAGCTCTGAAAGCCAAATTTAGGCTCTTAGGTAGAAAGCTGAAATCCAGATCCTCCAGGGTAGCATTTTCAGAAATGCTCCCCCTTCCATGCTCAGGACCCAAGAGGCAGGAAGAGCTCCGAAGTCTCAATGCATAGTTGAGACGATGGTGCAGGGATGAGAGATTTAGATTTCTTAAGAACTGGGCAACATTCTAGGAAAGGATGAGTCTGTTCTTAAAGTATGGACTCTTCCTTAACTGGCATAGAATCAAGCTGTTGGTGCTAACATTTAAAAAGGAGACAGAGCAGCTTTTAAACTAAAACGGGAGCAAATGCCAACAGTCACCCAGAAGTGCACCATGCTAACCATTAAAAACATAGAAATAGGGATCACGTGATGCAGTGAGAGGAGGCAGACGTGTTTTTGCCTCCTGCTCGAGGGTCTCATCCTCAATCCCTTGGAATTGACACTGGAAGATCCAAATTAGCCTGCCTTTTGCCTGGAATAAAACCTGGTGGAGCGTATGGACAGATATCGCACACCAAAAAGCAGAATGGCTGCAAAAACGGCAAAAAAAGGGTCGGAGCGAGCTAAACTTGTGGAAGACAAGATGGCGGACCAAGGACAGGCCCCGCAGCTTACCTGCACTGAGGCGGCAATAGCAGAACTCACCAACGCGGTAGTGCTCGCCTTGGAACCGCGCCTGTAAAACTTGTCGGAGCAACTGACCGGTATCTCACAAATCACGACCGAATTAGCCCGGCGTACTGGTGAATTAGAGTGCCGCGTGTCCAACCTGGAAGATGGCGCCCAGGGGAGCAGCGCGGAACTGACGAGACTTCAGGAGCTGGTAGCGGAACAACAAAACAAGATAGAGGACCTGGAAAACAGGTCTCGTTGAGATAACCTTCGCTTCCTGGGTATTCCGGAGACCGTGCCGGAGAGATCCCTACGCCGGGTGCTGGAGCGCTGGCTGAGCCCAATGGCAGCGCAAGAGGAGGAGACGGACCCGGTCAAACTCGAGCGGGCGCATTGAAGTGAACGACGCCCAAGAACAGTAATAGCGAAGTTCCTCAACTCGGCTCAGAAAGACGCATTTCTTCCGTACTACCACCAGCACAAAGAGGAAGTCTGCTACGAGGGAGCTCAAGTGCAGGTCTTTCAAGACTACTCTGCGCCGCTTGCAGAGAAGCGCCGCCAATACTCTGAGGTCTGCACCCGTTTGATTGAAAGGAAATATAAATTCCAAGTTCGCTATCCCGCGGTGCTAAAAATCTAGCACAATGGGCAGTGGCGCTCACACGAGACACCGGAGAGTGCGATGACCTGGCTCAACGGAGTCCCGGAACAACAAGCGGCGGGAGAGTGAGTCAGGAGGAGACGTGACAGCGGCCGGAGTGTACAGGCTGAGAGTATCGCCCCGGCGAGCTGGTATGACGGGGCTGGACTTGCATGTGGACATTTTTAAAGCACTGTTTTTCAGAGTTATCCTTAAGGTATTACAGAATCACGTATAAGAGTTTCTTGGAGGGTGGGTGAGTTGGGGATGCGTGAGTGTCTGGCAGTGAGTAAGGTTAAGTGTGAGGTGGGTAGTGCGGTTTGATCGGTGAGTTGAGCAGGGGTGGGGTATATAAGTGTAAGGTGTGTAAGGACAATACGGGGAGAGTTACAAAACACAGTCAGTGGGAATGTAGGGAGAGGGGAGGTGTATGAGAGACGAACGGATGAGGGTGCCTTTAACTTCTAGGTGTGGCTAATGGGTAAGAATTGATTATGAGTGAGGATGAGACTCCTCCTGGTATCATTGCGTGATCACGGACAGGCTTCTCTGTGGCTACATGGAGGAGAATGGTTCTGAGAGGTATAGGGGTGGGGTCAGGAATGGGGGGGGGTGGCGAGGTTGGATTGTGGGAGGGGGGCAGGGCAACTGGGTCTCGGGTATTCCATGGTGTCCGAAGGGGATGGTAGTGCTGTGTTGGGTGTTGAGGGGGTAAGAGAGATTCTTGCAAGATGTGTCAGGGTTTTGGGCTCTGGGGCGAAGGTTGGGCACCCGAGAGTTCTGGACCCTCGGCGAGATTGGATTTTTGTTAGAGTGCAGATTAGAAATCCTGGCTAAACTACCAGTGCCTAGAATAATATCTTGGAATGTGTGTGGCATCACTTCTCCTATTAAACGTACAAAAATTTTAACTACCCTCCAGTGTCACAATGTCTCACTGACCTGTTTACAAGAAACCAAATTATCTGACGTAGAACACTTAAAGTTAAAACAGCGATGGGTGAGGGACTGCTTTTTTGTGTCAGCCAACGGTAAGAAGGGGGAGTTGCGGTGTTGATACATAAGAGTCTGCAATGTGACGCTGCGAGAAACCCTTTACAAGTTTGTAATGCGAATGTATTTTTCCCCGCACAGGGAGATGAGGGCAGCCATGCGTATGGACGATGCCTGTGCTAAGTGCGCACACTCCCCGGCGGGCCTTGGACACATGTTCTGGCAGTGCCCGCGCGTATTGGCGTTTTGGAAGCGTGTGGTGGGGCATGTGTCGGCTCTCTGGGGAGTGACTTGTACGCCACACGCATCCCAGCTGTTTGATTTATTCCAAATAGCGACCCCAGGGGTAGTTGGGCTCAGGCCATTCCTAAAGCGGGTGGTGCTTATGGGCAAGAAAGTAATAATTCAATGGATAGTGGCGGAACCCGCAACTTTCCAGCAATGGAGGTTCAGGATGATTTCTTTGTGCGAGCTGGAATGCAGGGGGGTAGGGGATCTTGCATCGGCCAGAAGAGAAGAGTTTTGTAGGAGGTGGGCACCCTTTTGGGATTCATTGACCCCAGTGGCACGCAGTAGAGTTCTGAATTGCTGATCGGTACACCATGGAAACTCGGGGGGAGGGGAGGGATGGGGGCAGGGTGGTTTGCAGGGGGAGGGTTTAGAGTGCAGGGTTTGGTTCGAGATCCACTAGCTGGTAGTGCCTGTTGGCTTTTATTTTGCCACCTTACACCTTGTTAGTTAAAGGGATCTTGGAGATTGTAGTGCTGAGGTATCAGTAAGGGTTTGACATTGAAAGCGACTCCGATGTTCAGCCGGGTACAACTTGGATCAATGAACAGTGGCTCACACTTGCTTGAGATGTTGCTTATCAACTGGGTGCCATAAGAGTACAGTCCCCAGTTGGACGCTTGGAGTCAGATGGAGCCACTGCCAGATTTATAGTGTATCCTAGAGGCTGAGTGCGATAAAGTTAAGCAGACTTACACAAGAAATGTTTTATTGTTACACGTTGATCAGGGGTATGTGGGGGGAAGGGAGGGGAGTAAACACTGAGGGCGAAAAGGGGTTACGATGGTGTTGAGCCTGTTGAATTTGACTGTTTATTGGATTAGTTTCTTGACGCTTTGACATGTAAAAGATGCTTTACACCTACCATCAATAAAAACGATTGAAATAAAAACATGGAAATATATCTATTAAGTTTTGGGGCAGTGTGGCAGCCAGTGGAACAAGAACTAAGGGGCCTTTTACTATGATGTGCTATGAAATGGGCTTAGCGCGTCCCAACACAGGACTTTAAGCTAAGCCAATTTCTAGCAGGTCCATAAAATAGGACATTTTAATTTGTTTATTTGCAGGTTATGCACTAATATTATTAGCATGTGGCAACTGCAAATAATTAATGTAGGAGCACTTACCAGTGAACGCACTACTACTAATTACCATTTCTATAGCGCTACTAGATGTACACAGTGCTGTACACTAGACATAAAGAGACAGTCCATGCTCAACAGAGCTTACAGTCTAATTAGAACAGACAACAGGACAAATAAGAGATAAGGGAATTACTTAAGGTGGGAATTACTACTACTACTACTATTTAGCATTTCTATAGCGCTACAAGGCGTACGCAGCGCTGCACAAACATAGAAGAAAGACAGTCCCTGCTCAAAGAGCTTACAATCTAATAGACAAAAAATAAATAAAGTAAGCAAATCAAATCAATTAATGTGAATGGGAAGGAAGAGAGGAGGGTAGGTGGAGGCGAGTGGTTACAAGTGGTTACGAGTCAAAAGCAATGTTAAAGAGGTGGGCTTTCAGTCTAGATTTATATTTCAACATTTTTATTGATGAAGACAAAATTAACCACATCCAATATCTGGTTTAACCATAAAAAACCATCATCAAACTTTCAAAATAGAAATACAATAATAAAGTCCATCATCAATCTTTTTGACCTTTTTTCCCATCCCCCCTAACCCTCCCTCCTCCCCTCTACTTTAATAATAACAGTTTTTATTGATGATAAATCAATACAAACATATTCTCAACAGTAACCATACTTCCCTCTCTATCTCACCTCATAGATTAGTAGAGTTTAACTCGTATAGACAGTCATCATTTTATACCCTACATATCCCCATCCTTATCTGTTCATCTTCATACATTTTGTTCTAAATATTCACACATATTCACGAAGCAAAACAAACACAAGTCCCTTCCAAAGTAACACGTTAGAACATAACTCTTTAATATTATCACTGTTCTTTACCCACTATAACAGTCCCATCCCAACTACTCCCCTCCCCCCTCCCTCAGACTCTCTGCTCTTCCCCCCTTCCCCTCCATCCCCGTATGGTTACTGAAGTTCATAGGTTCTATGCATCTAGAACATTCTTAACACATTGCATCTAACATTAAGACCTTCATTAACATAACTGTATCATCAAAATCTCAGAGGCTTTTTATTGATCTTCCCCTTCCCCCCTCCCTTCTCATGCACTCTACCACTTAGCAATGATGTCTGACTTAACAATTAACTTCACGCTCTTTCCACTCTCGTTCAAGCACTCCAGCTACCCTAAAGTATTCAGGACTTGACTCCTTGCTCGTGGGGATATTTTATTTATATACGCCTTCCAAATTTTTATAAATCGCAGCCGCCTCTTTGGCGTGTTGCGGGCATCTTGCATTTCCCATAACATGAGTTCGTGCACCTTATTTCTCCAATACCAAAACGAGGGACCTTTATCTACAGTCCAACAGTTTAAGATGCATTTTTTCCCCAGAATACAGAGCTTACTAAGAAATATCTTTTCTTCAAGCGTTCCCTTATTCCATACCATCATAGAACTCAGTATCATCCCTTCAAAGGACAGGACCACTTGATGCCCCAGAACCCAGCTTATAAATCGGGAGAGAGCTGACCAAAACCCTTGTATCTCTCCACATTGCCACATGCCATGGTAAAATGAGGCACCCACTGTCGCACATTTAGGACACTTACTTGTTTCCACCGCCCCTGCGTACCAAGCCTGCTTCATCGAGAAATATGCCCTGTGTACAGTTCGAAAATGACATTCCTGCAATTCGGCACTGTTCACCACCCTCACACCTCCCTGAAGCGCTGCTAGTATCTTCCCTTCTGCTATTCGACTTCCCACCTCCTGACTCCATCTTTCAGCAACCAACTTAACATCTCTTTTGGGTTGCTTCCCCTCCAGTACTTTATGAAACCAGGACACTGATATCTGTCCTGCTGCGTCCCCAGTCAGGAAGTCCTGGATTTACTTTTCAAATCCTGGCAAGAGGCTTACAGTGGGGAGACTACGCACATAGTGAGAAAGTTGATGATAAGCTAATTTTGCTAACAATCCTCCCGAGTAGTGTTTCTCAAACTCAGAATAAGGCATTATTGTCCCGTCTTTTAATAAAAAATTCCCCAACAATATCACTCCCCGCTTCCCCAAATCTCTGAAAATTTTACTTTCCCGCCCCGGTGAGAACGCCCCATTACCAACAATGGGCAACATCACACTACTCTCTGCGCTATGCCCCCAAAGTTTGGTTATCACTTTCCATAAATGTCTTAAAGGCTGTAGCAGTAGACTGTGTTTAACCTGTTGAGGGAGATTTCCAGTTTTTGCGTGTATTAAGTAATTAAGGTGCCAAGGACTAAAATACTTATTTTCTAACTGTAAATCTGTATATGTACTAGTTCCTAAGATCCAGTCTCTTAAATGTCTTAGGAGACACGCTTGATTATATAGTCGCATGTCTGGCATACCTAACCCTCCGCTCCCTTGAGTCCCCCTAAGGTATTCCCATTTAAGCTTTGCCTTCTTCCCTGCCCAACAAAATCTAGCTACCTGCCTCTGGTGCGCCCTCAAATCTTTTTTCCATAACCATAAAGGCAGTACTTGCAATATATATAACCATTTTGGAAACACCAGCATTCTATATAAATGAATCCTACCGCAAAGTGACAATGGTAGGGAGTTCCACTTGGCCAATTGCTCCCTCGTATCTCGCAATAACTTGGGAATATTAGCAGCATAAAGCTGCATAGGATCCAATGTTAATTGAAAACCTAGGTATCTAAATGATCCTGTCGCCCACCGTAACGGGAACTGTACCCAGGCTTCCCTCCCTATCTCCTGACTCGCCAATGCCTCCGATTTCATCAAGTTTAAATGAAATCCAGAATAATCCCCGTATTCCTTTATGCTTTCTATAAGGTGTCTCAAAGAAGTCATGGGGTTCGTCAACAGGACTAATAGGTCGTCCGCAAATGCTGCTATTTTAAATTCCCTTTCCTGGATATGGACTCCCGTTATATCAATATTGTTGCTTATCTCTCTTATCAGTGGATCAAGTGTTAAGACAAAGAGAAGTGGTGATAGAGGGCATCCCTGGCGCGTTCCTCGACCTATAGGGAACCAATCCGAGACTATACCATTTACCAGGATTCTCGCTTTAGGGTCAGTATACAGAGTTTTAACTGCTTGCAGGAAGAATCCGCCTATACCATATGCTTTGAGTGTTTCAAAAAGAAATCCCCAATCCACCCTATCAAATGCCTTTTCGGCATCAAAACTAATTAACATTGTTGGTAACCCTTCCCTTCGTGTTTTTTCCAACGCTAAGATTATCCTCCTCATATTCTTTGCTATTTTCCTGCCCCTTACAAATCCCACTTGTGGGTGTTCTACTAAGGAGGGAAGATATCTAGCCAGCCTATTAGCTAGCAGTTTGGCCAAAAATTTTGCCTCCGAATTTAATAGTGAAATGGGCCTGTAAGATTCTGGGCATTGCGCCAATTTACCCGGCTTCAACAATACCGTTATATGGGCCTGATTCATATGTAGCGGCAGTAATTCTCGTTGGACTGATATGTTAAAGACCTCGGTCAATACTGGGCCAATTTCTGTCTGCAATAACTTGTAGAACTCATTCCTCAGTCCATCAGGACCTGGTGCCTTCCCTAAGGGGCTTTGTTTAATTACCCACATCACTTCATCTATAGTGATATCTGCATTCAGCACCCTCAGTTCCTCATCATCCACTTTGGGTAACTCAACACTAGCCAAATAAGCCGCACTAGGTGTGACCAGATCTTCCTGTGGTTTATATAATTTAGAAAAGAACTCTTTAAAGATTCCGGAGATTTCACTATCTTTATTTGCTAGTAATCCTTGGCGGTCTTTTAATGTAAGTATCTTCTGATAACCTGCTTTCCTACCCATGATCCGTGCCAAAAAACCCCCTCCTTTATTAGCGAATTTGTAAAGGTGGTATTTATAATAGGCCATAGACCTCTGGACTGTACGATGCATCAATTCATTTAGACTTTGCTGCGCCTCTAATAGTTGCACCCTTATTCTCTGTGAGTGGTCTACACTGTATTGCCTCCGTAAGTTAGTCACCCTCTTCTCCAATCTGTTTTCTCGCTTTCCGTTTAAAACTTGTGTAAGCTATGATCTCCCCCCTAAGTACAGCTTTAGCTGCCTCCCAATAGAGCACTGGGTCTGTCCTGTGACTCTCATTATTGGCACTGAAATCCTTCCAACATTTTATCAAGTGAGGTAAAAATTGATTGTCCCGGTACAGCCAAGTTGGGAATTTCCATACAAAAGCCTCTCTCCTTTCCCCTTTTATCTGCAATCTCACCATTACCCAGGCGTGGTCTGAGATCATTATTGGCCCAATTTTTGCTGTTTCCACCTGTGTAAACAAGTCCCCAGTTACAAGTATATAGTCTATACGAGATAAAGAGGCGTGTGCTCTCGACAAGTGGGTATAATCCCGTTCTAACGGGTTCAAGGTTCTCCACACGTCCACCACCACAAACGCCTCTTCCAACCCTGCTATACCTCTCCCGGGCCTGGCCAGCTCCCTCCTCGATGGGTTGGACCTGTCCAATGATGGGTCCGCTGCCTCATTGAAATCTCCTCCCATTATAATCTGGGCCTCTCCTAGTCCTTGCAGTGCTCGAGTTAATTGTAGATAGAATCGCTTTTCATACGTGTTGGGAGCATATATGTTACATAACACTACTGGCTGTCGATCTAATATTAGGGATGCCAGTACATATCTACCATGGGCATCTTTTACAATCTTAATAACCTTCACATGTATGCCTTTGCGTACCAGTGTGATCACTCCTCCTTTTCCCCCCACTGCCGGAGATTCAAAAATTTCCCCAACCCACCAGCGCTTCAGTTTGGCATGTTCTGCTCCTGTTAAGTGTGTCTCCTGCAGAAATGCAACTGATGCCTGTTGATCATTAAGTGTTTTTAAAATTTTTTGTCTTTTAACAGGCGAGTGGATACCCCCCACGTTCCAAGTTATAATTTGTAAAGAAGTCATGTAATCCCAATCTGTCGGTCAATGCTTCCATGCAATCTTCCAGCAATCATGCCAGGGAGGCGTCCCAGCCACCACCTCCCCAGCACTAACTTCCAGTCCTTCCCCATTCTCCCATCACTCCAGACATCCCACTCAGTCTCCTTACATACACACAAATAGCTTGTATCCCTCCCATTCCCTACCCCTCTCCCCTGCCTCAAGCCTCTTCCCATCCCTCCCTTCTCCCCTCGTCCCCGTTTATCACACTTCCAGGTCCCCTTCATACCCTAGACTTCTCTCGCCCCATAAAGCCCCTACTTTAGCTATGATCTTCTTATTTCTAAACCCCTCATCCCTCAAGGGAGTATCAACCATTAGCCCAAATAGACCCAATTCCGGGCGAATATCAACTGCCCCCTGAGTGTATATCATAACATCTGCAACTACTATACATCAATGATCCAAATCTCGAATAGAGACTTTGAGTGCAACTCCCACCACATCCACCTATCCAGGCCCCTCACCCCCTCTCCCCAAGTTGAGAATCCCGGGGAGGAGGGGGGGCCTCAAATGTCCTGCTCAACTCACAGTCCTTCCCAAAGTCATGTATCTGGCTTTTTCATTTCTACATCCAGAAACTGCTGGGCCTCTTGTGCGTTTTGAAAGGAGCGCCATTGACTTCCATGTTGGATCTTTAGGACGGCTGGATAAAGTAGCATAAATTTAGTATTCTTGGATACCAGTGCAGAGCATATTGGGTGAAAACGGCGTCGTTGTTCTTGCACCCCCGCCGAATAGTCCTGAAAAATCTTAATCAGGTTCCCCTCATATGCAAGTGAGTCCCTCTTCAGTCGAAAGCCCCTTAATATCTCTTCCTTATGCAGGTAATTGAGCACTTTAATGATGACTATTCTTGGCCTTTGCAGGTTGGGTTGCCAACGCCCCAACCTGTGGGCTCGTTCAATGCACAGCTCTCCTCGGCTATCAGAGAGAGCCAGTTCTTTTTTTAACCATTGTTCTAACAGTTGCCCAAGTGCTTTTTCAGGAATCTTTTCCGGCAGCCCCACAATTCTCAAATTACATCTTCTGGCACGGTTTTCCATGTCTTCTATTTTTTCCTGTTGCGATTTAAGCTGTGCCCGAAGCCTGGTTAATTCCTGCGTATTCTGAGAACAAGAGTCCTCTGCGGCTGCAATCCGATTTTCGGCTTCTCCCACTCTCTTCTCCATTTCGGCCCCAGACGATTCAAGGTTTTTTAATTGTCCAGCCAATAAGTCAAATCGTGGATTTAGGGCAGCACTCACCGCCGCTGTTATTTGCGCCAATTGTTTGTCCGTAAATTCTCCCTCATACACACTTTTCGAGTCCGCCATTTTGTGGCCAGTCTTAAAAGGTGATACTTTTTCCTTATCAAATTTTGTTCCTCTGCGGGTAGTCCCTGGTGGCATGGGCTTCAAGTATTGCTCCATACACAATTAAATAAGCCACTTATGACCTCCTCGCACCTTTAAGTCTCACTGAACTATTATTTATTGCGAGGCCTCTACCAGCACTGCGTCCCGGGCCCTCAAGTTACCTTGTAGGTATATCAGAGTCTCAGTTCATGTCCCTCGCATCTGGTATGATATTTCTAAAACGTCCTCCTGGTCAGGGCACCTAGGTAAACTACAGAATCATCTCCCAGACTTGCGGGCGTAATTATAAATTCCTCAATCTCAGGGGGTCGAAATTGGTCTTGCTTTTGATCCTTGGCTATTCCGCCCTGCGGGCCCCTCAAGCTCTCCTTTCAAAAATTGAAATTGGGCTTACCAGCTCTCCCGCCCCACCTCCGTGAGGGCGCCACCCTTACTCGGGTCTTTTTCGTGGTCCTCCCCGTTCGCCGTCGCTGCCTTCCACAGCTGGTTCAAGTTTCCTCCTCCCATCTGGTTGATCCCTTCTCACGCTTACCACCAAGGAGGGCCGTTATGAGCCTCGTGATTCGGCCTCCGCCGCCATCTTGTACAGGCACTCATTCAGTTAAGGTGTTGTTTGCCCTTTCGGTGAACGGCCACGGCGTTCTTAACTTCACTATTTATGTTCGTTTGTGTTCTTGCTACTCCCCGATATTCATTTGGCGTTCGGGCGCGGGTTCAGCAGCTCTAAAGTCGGGGGCTCCATGCGGGCGGATCGGAGCTCACACCGCGACGTCCATCCCGCTGCTCAGCTCCACCGGAAGTCCTTCAGTCTAGATTTAAAGGTGGCCAAGGATGGGGCAAGACCTAGGGGCTCAGGAAGTTTATTCCAGGCGTAGGGTGCAGCGAGACAGAAGGCGCGAAGTCTGGAGTTGGCAGTAGTGGAGAAGGGAATAGATAAGAAGGATTTATCCATGGAGCGGAGTGCACGGGAAGGGGTGTAGGGAAGGACGAGTGTGGAGAGATACTGGGGAGCAGCAGAGTGAGTACATTTATAGGTTAGTAGAAGAAGTTTGAACAGAATGCGAAAATGGATAGGGAGCCAGTGAAGGGTCTTGAGGAGAGGGGTAGTATGAGTAAAGCGACCCTGGCGGAAGACGAGACGGGCAGCAGAGTTTTGAACTGACTGTAGAGGGGACTGGTGACTAAGTGGGAGGCCAGCAAGAAGCAGATTGCAGTAGTCTAAACGAGAGGTGACAAGGGTGTGGATGAGGGTTTTGGTAGAGTGCTCGGAAAGAAAGGGGCGGATTTTACGGAAGTTGTAAAGAAAGAAACGACAGGTCTTGGCAATCTGTTGGATATGAGCAGAGAAGGAGATGAGAAGAGTCAAAGATGACCCCAAGGTTTCGAGCTGAGGAGACAGGGAGAATGAGAGAGCCATCAACAGAAATAGAAAACGGAGGGAGCAGGGAGGTGGGTTTGGGGGGTAAAATGAGAAGCTTGGTTTTGGTCATATTTAATTTCAGATGGCGTTGAGACATCCAGACAGCAATGTCAGACAAGCACGCTGAAACTTTGGTTTGGATGCAAGGTGAGATATCAGGGGTAGAAAGGTAGATTTGGGAGTCATCAGCATAGAGATGGTAGGAAAAGCCATGGGATGAGATTAATGAACCAAGGGAAGAAGTGTAGATAGAAAAGAGGAGGGGACCAAGAACAGAACCCTGAGGTACGCCAACAGGCAGAGGGATAGAAGTAGAAGAGGATCCACCAGAGTGAACACTAAAGGTGCGGAGGGAGAGGTAGGAAGAGAACCAGGAAAGGACAGAGCCCTGGAATCCAAGTGAGGACAGGGTATCGAGAAGTATGCTGTGATCGACAGTGTCAAAAGCAGTGGAAAGATCAAGAAGAATGAGGATGGAATATTGACCTCTGGATTTAGCCAGTAATAGGTCATTGGAGACTTTAGTAAGCGCAGTTTCGGATGAGTGGAGAGGGCGAAAACCAGATTGTAGTGGGTCAAGAATAGCATGTGAAGAGAGAAAATCAAGGCAGCGGCGGTGAACAGCACGCTCAAGTAATTTGGAGAGAAAAGTTAGTAAGGGTTAGGAGTTAAAAGCAGCATCAAAAAGGTGGGCTTTTAGCCTAGATCAGGACGGCCAGAGATGGAGCTTGATGTACCTGCTCAGGAAGTCTATTCCAGACATATGATGCAGCAAGATAAAGGAACAGAGTCTGGAGTTAGCAGTGGAGAAGGGTGAAGATAAGAGAGATTTACCCAGTGAACAAAGTTCCAGGGGAGGAGTGTAAGAAGAGATAACAGTGGAGAGGTACTGAGGAGCTGCAGAGTGAATGCACTTGTAGTCAATAAGAGGAGTTTGAACTGTATGCAGAAACGGATAGGGAGCCAGTGAAGTGACTTGAGGTGTTAATATGAGAATAGCGACACTGGCAGAACATAAGTCGTGAAGCAGAATTTTGAACAGACTGAAGAGGAGAGAGATGGCTAAGTAGGAGACCTGTGAAAAGCAAGTTGCAATAGTTGAAACAAGAAGTGATAAGAGTGTGGATAAGGGTTCTGCTAGTGTGCTCAGAAAGGACAAATTTTGGTGATATTATAGAAAAAGAAACGACAGGTTTTAGCAGTCTGTTGAATATGTGCAGAGAGAGAGGAGTCGAAGATGACCCCACTACCTGAATAGTGTTTCCACGCCCATTCTCTACCCCTATGACACCTCCAAAAAGAAATTCCAAACAAATAAATACTGCCTGGTTAGCATGAGCAAAAGGGAAAATTACCGCAAGATGTTTTAGGTCACCCTATGGTAAGTCTTTTTTGGCTTACTAAGCCAGAATTAGGGCTTAGCACACCTTAGAAAAGGGTCCCTATATATCAAGATATCCTAGAAGCAAATTGAGTATTTGAAAGGATAGTCTGGATGAGCTGGTGCTGCTATTGAGCTGGACTGGCTAAGCCACAGAGGCATATTTTCAAAGCACTTACCCTTCCAAAGTTCCATAGAAACCTATGGAACTTTGGAAGGCTAAGTGCTTTGAAAATGAGCCCCCCGTCTTTCTTGTCATGTTCTATGTTTCTATAAGTCAGTGCTGCTGAATATAGCCAATTAAAGATAGCAGAATACCTTATTTCAGATATCTTAAGCCTGCTATATCTGTGACTAACTTACCCAGGTTATTTTATTTAATTAATGTATTTATTTGAATTTATTTACTGCCTTTTTAAAGGAATTCACTCAAGGCGGTATACAGTAAGAATAGATCAAACATGAGCAATAGGCAATTACAGCAGTAAAAATATTCAAATAATAATACAAAGTATGGCATAGAGGGGCATAATCAAACGCGAACGCCCATGTCCATGGGCGTCTATGTCCAAGAATGGGTACGTGAAGGGGCGGGACAGACCGTATTTTCGAAAAAAATGGCCGCCCATCTTTTTTTTCGATAATACAGTTTGTGCCCAGCAAATGCATCAGATATGTGCAGATTTGAGCTGGGCGGTTTCGTCTTTCAGCGATAATGGAAACTGAAGGCGCCCAGCTCAAAAACGAACAAATCCAAGGCATTGGGTTTTGGGAGGGGCCAGGATTCGTAGTGCACTGGTCCCCCTCACATGCCAGGACACCAACCGGGCACCCTAGGGGGCACTTGTAAAAAGTAAAAAAAAAAGTTAAATACCTCCCAAGTCCATAGCTCCCTTACCTTGGGTGCCGAGCCCCCCCAAAACCCACTGCCCACAGCTCTACACCATTACCATAGCACTTAAGGCTGAAGGGGAGCACCTAGATGTGGGTACAGTGGGTTTTGGAGGGCTCAACATTAACCACCACAAGTGTAACAGGTAGGGGGGGATGGGCCTGGGTCCACCTGCATGAAGTCCACTGCACCCACTAATCACCGCGCCTCCGACACGCCCCCGTCAACTTTGTTCGTTCCCGAGATGGAGTGCAGTTGCAGGCGCCTAAAATCGGCTTTCAATTATACTGATTTGGGCACCCATCTCCCGATTTGGGTCGAAATCTGGGCGCCCATCACTTTCAAAAATAAGGCTGATAGTATACTACTTATAGTTGAACTATTAAATGGCAAATAGCTTGCTTGAGAAGAATATTCTAAATATATACAATTGCAAGCTATGTTTTGGTTACTTCTTTGTCAAGTAGTTAAGAGAGGAAAAGACCTCAGATGTTTGGCTATTTGTCTTGGATTTTGACCATGAAACAGCCGGGCAAACTTCTTCACAGGAGACAACCACCAAACAGGCATCATATCGTTATTTAATCTACAATCGATGTCCTTCCAGTTTAAAGCTCTAGTGTGATCCAGAAATCTATAATACAAAATTACTTATTTCTTAAATATAGCATGAAAAAGAAAAAAAAAATATGAATGGGAGTTTTTTCTGACCTGTGAAGAAGTTCACTCAGCTATTTCATGGTCAAAATCCAAGACTAACTGGTTAGTGCCACTGAAAATGTTAGCACTTAAAGCAAAAATGGCTATTTTGGGGGAGTTCTAGTGGTAAAGTCGGCACTTGATCGTTTAATTGCTGATATTCAGCACTTAACCGGCCAAGACCACTGCATAAATAAGACCGCATAAAAGTCAGTCCTATCTTTATGTGGTGCCCCATAGCCAGTTAAGTATTGAATATCGCACTTAACTGGCTATGGTGTATCTGGTTCCAGAAATTAAATGCCAAAGCCCATAAATGGCCCAGCATTGAATTAATGGGCATAACACTAGTGGTGGTCAACATAACGCTGAGTACCACTGGCTGAATATCCACTCCTTAATGTTTTTTGTTCAGCTGTGGATTTTAGTGTTCAGTGTGTCACATAAGTGAACATTGTCTGTTAGATGCATCACAACAGAAGAAAGGTTTATACATTGTCTTGTGCACCTACAATTTCTTTTTTATTTCCATGGTTATCTTAGAAGAGGAACTGTATGGCAGATTTTATACAACATAGGCTGAAAAACTGTCCGTGTTTGCTATTCGTTCAAATTATAGTCAAAACAACAATCCCTCAAATACTGAAGATGTTTCCTATTTAATATACTCCCACGGATCTATACTTTTGGGGAGAAAGATGTTCCAAGAATACCATGGTATATCAGTATATTCTCAGTTCAGCCTACAAACCTGTCCAGGATCGTTGTACCAGAGCTCCTCGTGAAGCCGGTCAGGATGAGCTTTCTTCCGTTTTATTTCCCCAATCACATCAAACACTTCTGAATCGGAGCAACTGGAACAGCTGCTGTCGTCATCGGTGTCGCTCTCTGACTCACTGAAGCTCTCTGGCATGGAAGGAAGGTTTTAGTATAGAAGAAAAAAAAAAATTTTACTCTGAGCTCAACATTTTAGCACTTTGGCCCTGGAGAAAACAAGTTTTTTTGTTTTGTTTTTTTAATAGATTCTAATGCTGTTTATTGAACCAATATGAGCCAAGAGACAATGAGGCTCATTTTCAAAGCACTTAGCCTCCCAAAGTTCCATAGAAACCTATGGAACTTAGCCTCCCAAAGTGCTTTGAAAATATGCCTCAGTATACACTAGAGCTTCAGTCTTGAAGTGTTTATTAATTGTAAATTTAAGTATTTATCTTTCAGCAAATTAAGGGTTCTTTGACGGTACAAAAATCAGTATTTATCAGTATTTTCACGCCACAGTTCCTATCACTGGCTGTCTTTTCCAGTTGATTCAAATGTGTACGATTGTGTTACTTACGAGTTTCCAGCATAGAAAAGGCACAAAGAAAATAGAGAATGCAAGCCAAGCCGGAATAGCAATGAGAAAATGCTATCAATTTTAAATATATTTATCCAATTAGCACCCATTTTTTTTTTTTTTTGCATCAGGGTATTTAACTGGTAAAAATCTAAAATCAGAAGCCTTAAATGGAACATAACAAATCAATACAATTTTAGAGATGATGGCAAATAAAGATCATTATGACCATCCACAGTAGTTGAGACGATGGTACAGGGGATTCAGATTTGTTAGGAACTGAGAAAGCGGGAGCTTATTCCAAAAGAATGAACTCCACCTTAACCGGGATGGAACCGGAGTGCTGGCACTAACATCTTGAAAGGAGATAGAGCAGCTTTTAAACTAAATCAGGGGGAGAGGAGAATCCGACAGCCACCCAGGAGAGCATGGTTCAGAGTGACACATCCTTGAAGGATACTATTGAAACAGGACATGTAAAAGATCCCAACAGAGAAGTTTCAACAATGGTAAAAGAAAGCCAGGAGTGTTTAAGGGGAGAGCAGAGTAAAGGATGCAAATTATCTCCGTTGATATCTAAGCAGCTTGTAGATGAAAGGAAAAGAATATTTGAGACTTTCCATTGCTGTTTCTGATGAATCCCTAAATTTTATCTTCTCTAGCATTCCTTTCCTTTGATTTCCTTAATTTTAATTGTAATCTGCCTTGTTATTTATTTAGGAAAGGTGGTATACCACGAGGCTCATTTTCAAAGCTTTTAGACTTACAAAGTTCCACAGGTTCCAAAAGTAACTTCGCAAGTCTAAATGCTTTGAAAATATGCCTCCATATCTAATAAACCATGATCCATATTATGGGCACATATCTTTTTTTCTTACTGGAGGCAACTTATGTACTAGAGGTACTCAAAAAAACAGTATTATTTAATACATTGCGTATTATTTGATGCATTATCTACTGTAGCTAGATATAGGAAATGGGAGTTGCCTCCTATGTTATTAAAATGAGTTTGGAAAGCTTGGGATGTGTTCATCATAGAAAAACTTACATATCAAATTTGAGAGAAACGTTGGTGTTTTGGATTGTTGGATGCCTTTCCACCATTATATTCAAGCATTGTATGAGATGTTTTTTTTTTCCTTAAGATGACATCTTTATATTCTAGTAGGTATACTTTGGTGCTCATTTTCAAGATTTATGTAACTTTGTAAGTCTTTGTGCTTTGAAAATGAGCCTCTCTGTACTAGTTAAGATATATTCCTCCCAATATTTAAAAGCATTTAACCGGCCAGGATCGGTACCTGGCAGGTTAAATGCCTCATAACTGGCTATCTGGCTACATTCAGCGGGGGATAGCCAGCTATCTCCCACTGAATATCTCCAGATAGCGGTTAGCCAGTTATATCTGCGGATATAATCGATTATCCATCAATTTTCAGCCCCACTTTAGCGGCTCTATTTGGCCAAGTGAATACTTAGGGTATCTTTGGCCAGTTTGAACATAACCGGCTAAGTCTAAATATCAACACAGCCGGTTATGTTCAAACTGGCCAAAGATTAACCAGATTTTCAAGCCAGTCACCGGAAATAGCCCAGCACTGAATATCTGGGTTTGGCACTGACCGCAGGAGTTAGCTCGGCTAACTCCTGCGGTCTGAATATCAGCCCCATTCTATTTTTAATTTCTAATTGCCTCAAATTTGTTTAATGAATTGAGTTTTAGTCCTCCTGAAATCCCAACCATTATTTAGTATAACAAAGGGGTATAGCGGTATTGGGGGGGGGGGGGCGGGTTCAGTGCTTTCATTGCAATCTATTTGGTTTTGATGTGAAGGTGAGCAGGTTTTGTAAACTTTGATTTTTAAGTGTATGAAGAACCTGTGGATTGCACACACAGTTATAGAAGAGTTAAGCTGTTCTGTATCACTTTTGTTTTTCTTATCTTTCTGTCCGACGAAACCAAATAAAATGTTTAAATGAGGAATTTCTAGAATTCTTTGCTAGGCTATGGAGGTATGATTTTTTTTGCTAGAATAAGGAGGTATGTCTCTGTGAGATCAAGAGATAAACTCCTTAGTCCTGTCATGATTAGGGAATGAAAGGTTTCCATGTGAATGTGAGGTACCTGAAGAGAGGTACTGTCTCGCCTTGGATCCCAAATTTGGTAAAAAGTACCTTCTGTCTTGGGCACTATAAAGGTACAATTTACCATAAAGTACTCCAATAGATAATTCTGATAAACATAAACACTTTTATTGTTACCCATATATGCACATATATTATCAACAATATCCCTCAGTTTTCATGGGACTCACTTTCGCATCCCTTTCACAGCATCATCCACACCGTTAAAGAAACCTCATACATTACCAACCACACGTGCATCACGTTAAAATTACATTGCAATATTTGCACTTAGAATTCAAATCTAATGTCTTCCCTTGACTTTTGATGATACTGCAAAATGTTCCTTCCACACACTTGAATCAGAAAGTTCCAAAGTGGCTAACACAGGCCGCTTTTACATAGTGGCCCGCGTTGTTGTAATCCCAGAGTCAAAGTGACTGTTGTTCCTAATAAATAGGACTCCAAATGCATAGCATGATGATAAGTCTTGGTATATAGTCTGGCCTCAATTGTATCTCCCACAGTTGATCATCATACTTGGCTACTTGCGTGGCAACACTGCACAGCAGCTAGAAGGCTTCCATGAAAAACCGTTAATAAAGTCAACTTAATGACATAACTCTAGTTCCTCAATGCAAGACCGCATTTCGTGGTTTACTTCATCAGGAGGAACCACTCCCCGTAACCTGTAACAAATCAATAACACATACCCATACCAAGTCATCTCAATATCTCAAAAACCTATCTAAATTTAACCTTATAACATTATTATTAATACGCTTAATGGCTGCTTACCACCGGGACTGTGGAGGATCCAGAGTTCCGCCCCCAAACTTTGCACCAGTGTCTTCCTCTTCCGAGGATTAAAAACCCCCGTTTGAAACTCCCCTTAGTAACAATTACCAAGGATTATAACCATTCTACTTCCAGATTAAGACCCTTGGGGGGCCACCGTATCCCATGCAAAAATGTAGCGCTGTTCTATTGCAAACAGTTATGCACTGACGTCACCCCCCTATGGGGAGCAACTTGCACCAATACTAAACACTTTAAATCTTCAATCTCATGGTTTTGTGTGGTCCAATGAGCCACCAAAGGTGCTTCTTTTTTGTGAGTTCTGAGATTACTAATATGTTCGGCCAGCCTATGTTTTAATTGTCGCTTAGTGTGTCCAATGTAATATAACGAGCACGGACACATAATACAATAAACCACTCTTTCACTATTACATGATGTCTTACCTTGCAGATAAAACTTTTTGGTGTACCCCGGTATTTCGACCCACTTGGCAGTGACTGAATATTTACAATAAACGCATTTCCCATAGGGGGCGTATTGACCATCTAACTTATCGGGAGTAGATCTCTTTAACAACTCCCCCAAATTCGCTTTCTGACGGTAAGCAATCTTGGGGTGCTCTCTGAATTCTGAATGCACAGCTAGGACATGCTAATATTTATTTATTTTATTGCATTTGTATCCCACATTCCCCCACCTATTTGCAGGCTCAATGTGGCTATGTATTAAATGTCCTATTTTAGGGGCATGATGAGAAAACGGGAGCACACAGGCTAAAGCCTTATGTACAAATATTTGTCTTGGCAAAAATAACCAGGGTCTGTGAGTGTGCAACGCTCTCTTATATGCCTTTCTAAGAACCCCTACTGGGTAACCCCTTTGCATGAACCAATTCATCATGTCTTTTGACTGAACTTTGAATTCATTGACTGAAGAACACAATCACCATATCCCTCACCTTCATCTCTCTTGGGCACATGAATTATTGCCGTAATTCTAGCAGAGGCTCTAGAGTCCATGCACAGGGAGAGCATGACCATTCCCAGGACAGGGGCCACTAAACTAGCATGTGGTCACCCTTGACTACTCCTAACACACATGTGCCCCTATGGCGCAGATGCACACCCAAGAAAACTGCTACAACCAAACTCTGACTTCTAGCAGCTGACCTCTACCTCTTCACTGGGAAGAATTATAGCCTTCTTGGGAATCTGATACTCCCTTTCAGTCTACCTTCCTTGAACAGGCTGGTCCATGCCAGTTGTCCATACCTGTGTATAAGTCCAGCAGGCAGAGACAGTTCTACAACTAGGAGAGGGAAACAGTGAAATGAGGCATCTGTAAGGCCACTGGAATAGCTGAGTGTTGCTCGTGTACGCAGCGGACTGGTCATCATTATATATTTCCTATCCTCCCCTTACTAGATAATTTATGTGTGATTACTGAAATATTTGGAACAACAATTTAGGCTGACATTGATCTGCTGCTGGTTATTATTTGAGTAGAAGGACTCAAGAGATACACTATGAATGCTAAGCCAAGGCTGCAATATTCATACAACTTATCTCTTGGCAGCAAAACTGAAGGGACACTATGCCTCAGTCTTGAAGAGAAGTAATGCAGTATAGATGTCTGAGAAGTGAACTGCTCAACCAGTGGTGGACTAATAGGACAGTATTTTCACCTAATCGCTTGAGATAATTCTACTGCTTAATTACTGCACTGGACTTTGTTGAATCAGGATTATAAGTTGGCTGTTGTGAGGTATGATTGTACAGAGAATAAGTTTTAATTGAGAATACCTGAGAAGTGTGCAAGTATGAAAACTGGATAGGTAGCAATTTTTGGTTGACTATGAGGGGAAGGGTACTCTCGATAAAAGAGATGGGTTGATAGTTAGAACACGATTGGGGTAGCTTGTTTTCAGGTGGTAGGGGAGGACCAAAAGAGAGCATTAAAAGGTGGGATGGGAGGGAGGGTCAGAGTGGGAGAATGGGATTTTGGATAGGAGGAGCTGGACACATGGAATACATATTCTATATTAGGAAGGGCTTGGGCAAGGGCTGGACACCCAGATTGGGCAATACAGTTGAACTGGTAGGCAACATTGGAGAAATATTTTCCACCATGACTGCAACCCCCCCTTTAGAATAGCTTCCTGAAATGTGGCGAGTATCAACTTACCAATAAAAAGAGTAAAGATTCTATAGGCATTAGGTAAGCAAAACATTCATGTTGCATGCGTGCAGAAAAAAAAATGAATTGGGACAGAAGTGTATACTAGCCAACTGGATACAGGGTTCACCCCTTCCCCCTCCCTATATTAACAGAATGGCAAAATAAGTTTGTACAAATGTTCAAGTATGAGCAGATGGAGGCCAATGGGGGGGGGGGGGGGGGGACACCATGTTGCTAGACCTAACCCTTACCGTTCAGTGAATCCAGACTGCCCCAATTTAACTGCCCCTATCGGACCGACCGTTCACTTGTCTATTAGATTGTAAGCTCTTTGAGCAGGGACTGTCTCTCTTTGTTGGATTGTGCAGCGCTGAGTAGCCCTGGTAGCGCTCTAGAAATGCTGAGTAGTAGTAGTAGTAGTAGAAGAAGTTCCAGCAGTCTGGGCATCAAAGTGAGAAGAACTCCCACACAGAGCATAAAGCTTGTTTTTAAATAATTAAATGCAAAGGAGAGTTGTGGATATAAGAAGTGCCAGAGGGAAGGGTAGATTCTGAGCAAGAAGAGTGGTGTGGGGGGGGGGGGGGGGCGGAAACTGGGTAACTGAAGAAAACAGTCAGTTATGGAGATGAATACACCTAGGGCTGACACATGTTGAATCTTATGGAGTGTTGGAAGTAAACAGTGGGGAGTACGAGCTTAGAGGTTAATAAAAGGGTGTTAATAAAAATGTTAATCTCAAAAAAAAAATGTATTTTGAGGCTCTTATTTTTCTGTGTATCTATATTGTTTGACTATGTTCATGCTTTGATATATTGGTATGATTTATTGGAAAATGTATGGGAAAACTGTATATTGGTTTTTCATTCAATTAATATTTAAAAAAATGTTCCCTGTTCTACCATTCCACCTCCCTCATAGTTTAATCAGTTTTGATCATATCCCCCCCTTAGTTCTTCAAGCTGAAGAGACCTAGTGTTCCTTAATTTCTATTGCCCTTCTCCAAACCTTTCTATTTCTACTATATTGTTTTTGAAATGGGCAACTGAAACAGCATGCAATACTCAAAGAGCAATTGCATTATATTCTCGGTTTTGTTCTCCATCCCATTTTGCTTTTTTAGCAGTCACAGAATTCTGAGCTGAAAATGTCAGTATATTGTCCACCATGACTAAGATCTTTGCATGGGGGGTGACAACTTAGAACCCAGCATGTTGTACCTGTCTTTTTCTCTATGTGCCTTATTTTGCACTTGTCCACACTACATTTCATCTGCCGTTTACTGTAGATGGCCAGTCTTTCAGTCTCACAAGATCCTTCTGCAAATCTTAGCAGTCTTCTTCATTTTAACAAGCCATCCACAAATTTCATCATCTTACTTGTCACTCCTATCACCAAATCATTTATGAATATGCTAACAGCACAGGTCCCAGTACAGGCCCCCTTTTACCATGTGAAATTTGGTTGCACTCTCTTTTAGCCAGTTTTCAGTCTTCAAAAGGGTATTGCCTCATATCCCATGACTCTTTAATTTCCTAAGGAGCGTCTCTTAAGGGACTTTGTGAGACTGAAAGATGCTGCGAACCGCTATGTAGATAATGATGAAGAAAAAGCTAATTTGCTAAATAGATACTTTTGTTCTGTTTTCACAGAAGAAAATCCTGGAGAAGGACCGCGATTGACTGGCAAAAGTACATATGAGAATGGAGTAGATATAGCACCGTTCACGGAAGAGAGTATGTATGAACAACTTGAAAATTTAAAGGTGGACAAAGCCATGGGACCGGACGGGATCCACCCCAGGATATTGAGGGAGCTCAGAGAGGTTCTGGTGGGTCCTCTTAAAGATTTAATAAATCCTTGGAGACGGGAGGGGTTCCATGGGATTGGAGAACAGCGGATGTGGTCCCTCTTCACAAAAGTGGTGATAGGGAAGAAGCTGGAAACTACAGGCCGGTAAGCCTCACTTCGGTTATTGGAAAAGTAATGGAAGCGATGCTGAAGGAAAGGATACTGAATTTCCTGGAAGCCAATAAGTTAAAAGATCCGAGACAACATGGTTTTACCAAAGGTAAATCGTGCCAAACGAATCTCATTGAATTCTTTGACTGGGTGACCGGAGAACTGAATCATGGACATGCTATAGACATAATCTACTTAGATTTCAGCAAAGCTTTTGACACGGTTCCCCACAGGAGGCTCTTGAATAAACTTGACAGGCTGAAGATAGGACCCAACGTGGTGAACTGGATTAGGAACTGGTTAACAGACAGACGCCAGAGGGTGGTGGTTAATGGAATTCTATCGGATGAGGGAAAGGTGAGTAGTGGAGTGCCTCAGGGATCGGTGCTGGGGCAGATTCTGTTCAATATATTTGTCAGTGATATTGCCGAAGGGTTAGAAGGTAAAGTTTGCCTTTTTGCGGATAATACTAAGATTTGTAACAGAGTAGACATCCCAGAGGGAGTGAAAAACATGAAAAAGGACCTGCAGAAGCTAGAAGAATGGTCTAAGGTTTGGCAATTAAAATTCAATGCGAAGAAATGCAAAGTGATGCACTTAGGGAGTAGAAATCCACGGGAGACGTATGTGTTAGGTGATGAGAGTCTGATATGTATAGTCGGGGAGAGGGATCTTGGGGTGATAGTATCTGAGAATCTGAAGGCGACAAAACGGTGTGACAAGGCGGTGGCCGTAGCTAGAAGGTTGCTAGTCTGTATAGAGAGAGGTGTGTCCAGCAGAAGAAAGGAGGTGTTGACGCACCTGTATAAGTCGTTGGTGAGGCCCCACCTGGAGTATTGTGTTTAATTTTGGAGGCCATATCTTGCTAAGGATGTAAAAAGAATTGAAGCGGTGCAAAGAAAAACTACAAAAATGGTATGGGATTTGTGTTACAAGACGTATGAGGAGAGATTTGCTGACCTGAACATGTATACCCTGGAGGAAAGGAGAAACAGGGGTAATATGATGCAGACGTTCAAATATTTTAAAGGTATTAATCCGCAAACGAACCTTTTCCGGAGATGGGAAGGCGGTAGAACTAGAGGACATGAAATGAGATTGAAGGGGGGAAGACTCAAGAAAAATGTCAGGAAGTATTTTTTCATGGAGAGAGTGGTGGATACTTGGAACGCCCTCCCGCGGGAGGTGGTGGAGATGAAAACGGTAACAGAATTCAAAAATGTGTGGGATAAACATAAAGGAATCCTGTTCAGAAGGAATGGATCCTCAGAAGCTTAGCGGAGATTGGGTGGAAGAGCCAGTGGTTGGGAGGCGGGGCTACTGCTAGGCAGACTTCTACGGTCTGTGTCCTGAAAATGGCAGATACAAATCAAGGTCAGGTATACACATAAAGTAGCACATATGAGTACAGGTCTTTCTCTGCCATCATCTACTATGTTATTATGTTACTATGTAAATGTCTTCTAAAAATACAAATGCACTATACCAACCTTCTAAAATATCTAACCAAACAGTCAACTGTTGTCTTTTACAACTATGGTCATGACAGCATGGCAGATTGAGGATAGGGTGAACCTGAAACAGAAAGCAATGAGAAAGGAAAGGAAGCACAGAAAGAATATATTGTGGGGTGGCAGGAAACACAAACTGAATCTGAACTTGGAAGGATCCTTATGTCTAGGGCAGGAAGGGAGAGGAGAGAGAGAGTAACTGCTCAAAGTAAAGAAGATCGTAAAAGGTTGTAACTTGGGCTTGATATGATGTGGGATTGGATGAAAGGTAACCAAGATATTAATGCAATATGGGATGAATTACAAATAGGTCTTCTATTCTTAGCTGTTTATTTTTCATCTAATTAAAGGTTTTGTGAGGGTACAACAAAAAAAGTATGCTTACTGAGTTTTCATGCAACAGGTACTATTGCTTGGTACTTTTTCCAGTTGTATCAAATACATACATTTATGTTAAGAAGAAGCTATCAAAGCAGAAAGATGCAAAAGATGAGTGCAAGACACAAGAGAAACCAGTGGATGGGTGAGCATGTACCAAGGGAGGTGCTGTTTTTTCTGGTATTTATCCAATATATTTTTATTTTTTTGCATCAAGGGTATTTTATCGATATTTATCAAATAAAACCTATAAAGCACAAAGACACAGTTATAATTCAGTGTGAAATAGGTATAAAATTTAAACTGTGTTCCTAACCTCTCTTTTCCAAGGTGCCAGTCTAAGTTATAGGTTAGTTAAGGGTTTTTATTAACTTAAATCTCCCACCTACCTCTTGCTCTGCATTTCTTATACAGATTGTTTCTAGGGTACAGCTTGTTCTGCTGGTTGCCCTAATTAGGTAAAGTGGGCCCAGTTTTCAATTAGAGTCCACCCACAATCCTAACTCTGATGCTTTACACCTTATGCCCAGTCCTCCAACAAGGTACCCATTAGTTGCCGTCAATGTTATGGCCCCTAGAAATTCAAGCTAAAGCCAATTAATGAGTTTTCCAGATAAGAAAGAGAAAATATTTATTTATTTAGTGCATTTGACCACATTTTTGTCAGCGGGAGGGCCCTTTCTTCTTTGTTATGTAGCCACCTCTACAGCTTCAAGACTTTGAAGAAGTTATTGGAAAAGAAAAGTACACTACTGACATATCTATCCCACACTGCAGTCTTTATCTCCCTATTATGCATTGGTTGTGGGCAGCCTCATTCATACACTGATCAAATGCTTCAATTACTGTAATTCTCTTCATGCCAGCTTCTAACATCAAATGTTGAACGCAGCTGGTAAACTTTTATATAGCGCCACAAAATCTGACCATGTACCCGCCCCTATCCTCCTCCCAGCCCATCCTATCTCAGATTAAATTTTGTCTCATATGTGCCAGCACAATCTCCTCTGTATATACACACCTTCAACGATCCAGACTGGAATCCACTTGCTATAGTGCACTCTGTGTATTAGCATCATCTTTGTAGAACTCCATATCCCAGGAACTAAGGAATGAGAGCTCCTACGCCAAATTCAACATCGAGGGAAAGACTTGGAAGTTCACAGCTGATGTGTATTACTCTGTACAAGCAGCTGCTGTCCTTTCTGGAGAGTGGAGGAGTAGCCTACTGGTTATAGCTGTGGACTTTGAGCCTGGGCAACTGAGTTCGATTCCCACTGCAGCTCCTTGTGACTCTGGGCAAGTCACTTAACCCTCCATTGCCCCTGGTACAAAATAAGTACCTGAATATATGTAAACCGCTTTGAATGTAGTTGCAAAAACCTCAGAAAGGCAGTATATCAAGTCCCATTTCCCTTTCCCTTTATGGGTTTCCCTATCTCCCTTTCACCAGAGTGTAACTTCAATTCCATCTGCCTTTTTTCAGGGGTTTGTCTTGGTTTAAAAGCATAACATGTCTCTGTGTATTTAGTCCATCTCTTTATTGATGCTATTTTTTTATATTGTACACTGCCATGATGCAGTCTGGTGAATGGCAGTATGTCAAATCAGTAAACAAATACATGGTTAGGATTTAAACCATTTATTTATGTTGGATATCTAAGGTGTTAATCAGCTCATGCAGCTCAAGCTCTTCCAGCCTAGGCCTATGCTTACACTGAAATGCAATTGCTTTGAGTTGGACCCACATAGTTGCCTTAAGGCCTTCCCAAAGGGCTTCTGATGAGACCTCCCTCTGATTATTCAGGGTCATATATTCCAAAAGTAACCCTTCAACATGGGCTGCTATTTGAGAATCCTCAAGCAGCCTCCAATATCGGGTGCCTCCCACCTCTGGAGCAAGTGACAACTCAATCCACACCGGGGCATGGTCTGACCACAAGATCTGTTCAATCCCAGAACGGGCATGGAAGGTGAGCTGCTAAGCCATAAAAAGAAAGTCTATCCTGGAATAACTTGAGAGTACAGGTGAAAAAAAACGCGTAGTCCTGCTTCCCCCTGTGGGTTTCCCTCCAGCTATCAACAGGGAGAAATCGTTTAAATAGCACCCTGTCCAAATTTGCTATATATTCCCCCCCCCCCCCTTTCGTATTATCCAGCCAGGGCAGTAGTATCAAATTAAAATTCCCCCCACCTAAAAGTAGGACACTTTCTTGGCAGTGAAGGATATCCTCCAGACAGGACTCTAGAAATCGCTCTTGCCCCACATTAGGTACATACAGGTTAACTATAGTATTGTTAATATATGGCCTAGCTTTAAGGCTACCACTGGAATAGTGATGGCCAAAGCTATGCAGCCTAAAAACAACTGAAAAAGTACTGACTAGGCCAAACAACAAGTAAATGATTTAATATTTGAGAATCTGCAAAAAGCAGGTCTGAATAATGACTTCTGACACAAATTGGTACAATTTTTAAATCAAATATAGCACCTGTAATGAAAGATCAGATGAATAAAATGGAGCTTATTAGTTTTGGTATACAATGATACAGAGGTAATACAGAGTTCATGAGAAAGGTATGAAAAGTATTGCAGCCGGAAGATGTGAAACTTATCTCAACGCTTCCCAAAACATGTTGATAATTAGCAGTAGCTGAGAACGGAAGGAGTTGGGTACATCAGATAGCAGATCGCATGGGAAAGTATGATCTCAGAAAGTGAGAAAGATTAGGAGCAAGGTATCTCACCATTCACTTCTATGGAGAAGATAGGGTATAAAAGAGGAGAGATTTTGGCTCAGTTTGAGAGTCCTCTCCAAAGCTTCTGTCAGACGGCGAAGCCCTGTGCGGCTGAAACCAGAATCTGATGTCTGTATTTGTATCAACTTGAAGACCTGTGTTTGGGTAAGAAATAAAATGTACCTATCTATCTAAACCTATCTCTGTCTCTATTTTTATTGATTCTATCTTCTCTTTACCTAACATTTAGCCTAAGGTAGATCACATACAAGTGACACTCAGTTTTGGACAGAAAGCAGTAGTTATGGGAATTAGTTTTCAATTACGGCTCCTAATGCCACCCCAGAACAGACCCCCTTATGATTGGGTGACAATGGAGGTTAGAGAAACTATACAGAACCTGATATATGAACTAAGTACCTTTAGTCCCCCATGTGACGGAGTCAGAAAGAGGTCTATAAGAAGAGGTAAATAAAAACAGTGGTGAGTCCCGAATGCTGACAGTATTCGCTGACCTTCTTTATCTTCTTTTGAACGCAAGAGGGGATACTTCCTTTTGTGCGTTCAAATGTTCTCTGTTTCTCTCTGTCACTTTATTTTCCTTCTCTCTTGTTTCTCTCATACTCACCTGCCTCTCCCTACCGCTACTTTCTGTCCTTCTGCCTCACACGGACATTGCCCATTAGAGGGGTATTGGGCACCTATGTTCTGTCCGTTTTCCCCCCTACTTTAAATACTCTTCTATTCTTCTGTCTTTTTACTTTCTTCCCTGACTGTCTTACTGCCCTGCGCTGAACTAAATATTTGCGTTTCTATCTTTCAATATTTTGTTCGGTTTTTCTCACCCTCTTTTCTTTCTCCTATCCTGTCCATCTCTTTGATTTGCGTGATGTGCGCAAGAGTGTGCTTGTTGTGTGAATGAAGCATAACAACGAATCCAGGCGACTGCGATTTGGGTTTTGCTGTAAGTTTATTTCAATGTTCAAAATCTTTGGATTGGTCTTTATGCTAGCAATTCTCGCTTAACAATCCTTAGAGATTGCGCATTTTCTGCTTCCAATCCCACCCTGTGTTCTGTCTGAATCCCTCCTTTTCAAATCCTCTTTCTATTAGTCCCCTGGGTCTAATCCTGCTCTTTTTCTCTTCTGTATGTTCCCGTATCGGGGGAAGTCCCTTTATTCTAGGAGAACAGCACGCTTTCAAATTGCTCTCTCCCTTAAAATCCTTCTGGTTTCTCTGTTCTTATAATCACTCTTCAAAACTGACAGACAGCCCCCACCTTTTCACATCTGCTATTGCCTTCACTCTGTGTGTGCGACTCTATTCCTCCTCATTCTTTCTATTGGACTTCCTACAACTTTCTTTTTTGCTAAAAACAGTAATTACGGTGTTCAGCTTTGTAGCTGTTTACCGTCGTCCAACTGCTGTTTTCCTCTTATCTAATCAGTTCCTTCAGTCTTCTGAACTATGCTTTCTCTCTAACCACTCAGCCCACACCCCCCCTTCTTGTCCACACTTTTCTCGGCTCTTTTTCATAGTGCAGCATGAATAACTGCGTAGTATCTCTTATTCCGTTCTTTTTCCTTTTGCATCTTTGTGTGTGTCTTTGCACTCTGTCTGAACTATCCTGTTCCGTCTCTGCTTTTCTTATTTCTCATTTCCACCTGTCAAAATCTTTATTATTTACTGCGTAGTTCAACTGATTGCTCTTTTTCACAGCTGCTCAGTCCTGTGCTCTTACCCCACCCTCATAGCCATTTTTCTTTCCTTAAGTCCAATCTGAATCCCTTCCTCCACAACATTTTGTTCTTGTCCCCCTTTCTCTGCCACAATAATCCTCCCTGCCCTCCTCTCTGATGCTCTACCGACTCCTACACCATATGTCTGTGGTCCGTGTAAAATTTATAAGGGTGTGGCCCGCACGGTACCAATTGGGGTAACTTAATACCTTACAGACACCTTTTTAGCTTCTTGTGCAAACCAGAAATCATTTTTTTTTGGATTTCCTAGAAAACTTTTCTTTCTCCTTCTTAGTCCCATGTGGTGTGAGGTTTGATTCTCTTTCCGGATCAAAGCTTATTACATTACTAGTAACTGTCATATTTGATATATACTCCCTCTTGGGCTTCGATTCTGCCTTTGTAAATCTATTTAAATTCGCTCGAAGAGGTGTAAGTTCTAAACCCCTTTTTCTCACATTTTTTAATATCCTTATCCAGGCTTCCGTAACTGCCATTTCTTTCTGTAGCTTTTAAAGGTTTTCCCTAACAAGTGCTGTAGTTCACTATCTCAAGGACATGAGAGTCTGGGAAGCTTGCCCACTTTAGCTGCCTTATCAGTCCAGCACTGCTTTGGCAGAAGAGGCTCTACAGTTCACTTTTAAAAGCTCAAGAAAGTGATTTTTTTTTCCCTCTCCTCTCCCCCTTTTCCGTTCGTTTTTGTCCCTGTTCTATGCTGATACACAGGTATCTTTCAACTCCGGTTTCCCCTCAAAAATTGGTTCCTTAAGCAGGCACCATAATTGTAAAATGACTTATCTTTTCATGCCTCATGCTGCCAAGTCCGTTGTAAGTGCACTTCTGAGCATGTAAGAATGTACGGATGTATTTCTTGGCTTTCACTGTATCTTAGTCTTACTCTGCATTCTCCTTTTATCAGGGCATACTTTTTTCTCCTCTTTTGTGTCATTTTATTAGGACGTTATCTCCCACTCCCCAATATTCACTGCTCATACTGCTTTGACTTTTGGGTGTTGCTCTCTATTTCATTCCATCTCCCTTAAACAAAGGCTTTCTCATTCTGTTTCTGAGCCATGATTTTAACCCCGAGACAGGTTTCTTTATTTTTGTGCTGCAATTGACAGCTTGATAGACCTTATTGTGCTACACCATGTGCTTACAAAGTGTTAAAAGGGTATCTTTCCTTCAAACATACATTACTTGACTTTCCCTTTCTCCTTTCTCCTTCTTTGTCCTAGTGGCCCCCCCCCCTGACTTATACTGCAGATGGTATTACTCACTTCCTAGATATATGTCTTAATAGTCCACTATAATGTATTTCTTGCTGAATGCGTAACCGGCAGTATTTTAGGAAGGCTGTTGCATATTTTGTTTTATTGTTCTATTTAAATGATATCATATTGTGCTTGTGTTCTATGACACAGGGGTTTAGCGTGGTTTCCAAGGCATATTAGATACAGACTCTTTCTTGTAAAAATATTTGTGCTCAAATCTTCATAACTCTTACTTCCGTGATGGCTGCGCTGGTCCGCTGCTCATCTATAATCTTTACATGTTTTTAACACTAATCTTATCAGCCATACAAGAAAACATTAAGCTACGTATACCAAAACTGTTCCTTCCTGTTCTGCTTTACCACCTTCAAGCTTTCTTTTCATATTTTGCTGTGTGGCAACCTTAGTATACACTGTAAAGTTCAGGTGCCTCACCCGAAGAGCTTACATGTTTTTTCCCCTTAAAATAATTTTTTTCTTGCTACTTCTGGATTAGATTTCAGAGGTTCTTTCTAGGAACATGCCATATTTATTATTTCCTTTTCCCTTCTTTCTCCTTTATTTCTTAATATTTTTTTTTTTTCCTCTCTCTACTTTATTGTACTAGTGTCATGCAATTAACTTTGATACCGATGTCTGGGACTTACATGCATTGAAGGGGATCCTAATTAACAAAAGCAGACTTCCATTCCATTTTCGGAGTGGCCTGCGGTTTCGGCATTATTGCCCACCTATGAGTTACCTGTATAGATGAGCGCGGGGTTAATAAAGAGACGTCTAATAACTTTCGTTGCGATTGTATACAAGGTGACTCGGGCGTATCTAAATTCTTAAATTTTGGTTGTTTGAATTGAGCAGAATCTTCAGTCTAAAATTTTAGCTGTATATTTAAAATATCCGGTGGAGGTTAGTCGAATTGAGCTGAAACTTCATTTGAATAGAGCAGAATCTTCCTAACCAGCGAAAATCCATGGGGTATCTGTTCTCCGAGTTCAGGGAGCTAGTTTCGCAGTTTCCTGCGCACTTTCAGGGGTAGTAGTCTCCCCTCCTTTGAGGGTTCCACCATTGGAGCGAATCATGGCCAATGGAGCTGACTCTTGGCAGCTGATAGAGTAGAATCCCAGTTGTAGGAAGCCTACCCTGGGGAAACAGTTTTTTTATTTTTACGTAGGATACATAAATAAGCAGATACTAGGCATTTATTTATTTATATACTGACATACCTTTCTGAAGCATATATTGCACTAAAATATACACATAATAACTAACTTGCTCATACCTAATTTCTTACATATTCCTTTCATCTTTGCTACTATTGTTCGTCTGTGATTCTAATGTGCGGCAAAAGCATTGAGCTTTCCGCCAATTAGTAATTTATATTTTAGGTTCCATTTCTGGGACGCTCTTGAAGACGCGTGAGTATAAAGGTGTTTTCTGTACGCATGATGCATGTTTTCGTTTAAATAATTTCCCTTTGCACATTTTTTTTATATATATATTTATAGGGGCACGTATTATAATTCTTTGAACTAGGATCCAACTTGAGATTTCTTTTGCCATTTTACACTGCACACCTATGTGGATTGTTTTCCCCTTATTTTTAATTCCATTATGTCCACTCAGTCCTCCACTAGCCCCCTTGAAAGAGTTCTCAACTTTTTCCCCGCTGATAAAAAAGAACTTTCCCGTTTATGTCAGACCTGGCATACCGTTTGGTCCGCCAAAGACCCGGGACTGGAATGGCCAACAAAGGGCTCATTTGATCAGGGCAAGCTCCAAGCCTTGGTCTGCTATAATGAATCCAACAAAACAGGAAAATCTAGGGAGAAGCATTTAGCTGCTATTAATAAATTTATACTTATTGCACAAAACCAGCATGACAGAGCCCTAGCGAAGTCTGATTGCGATCAAGCCCCTTACCAAGAGGCAATTACACCTTCTGCTCCACCACCTTATGATGCTGCAGGTACTACCAAGCTTCTACCATGTGCAGTGGGATATACACCAATACCCCCAGGATATTGTGATAAACCTCAGCTACACATATCTCAGGGATCTCAGACACAGATCCCCTTACCTCAAGGATCTCAGACAGTGATACCCTCGCTACCTGCGATATCTCCCGCGCCTATAAAATTTGACCCACCTACTACCGTACACATTGCTGGTGTAGTTGATCTATCTCTTCCCTCATCACAAAAGGACCCAATTCCAATATCTCAGGGGTCAGTACAAACTCAGACGCCCCTAACCCCTCCAACAATCCCAGTGGCCACGACCACCGTCCAATTGCCTACTATTACTACTGCTCCAACGATGCAAGTAACAACCCAGACGCTAACCCCACCACCGCCTCATGTATATCGTACTATTGGAGGCTATGAGATTGAGATACCCCCACCCATTATTGAGCAATATCCTTGTGTCCCGAACCCATCGGTTCCGGCCACCATCCAGCACCCTACTAACAGTCAAATTGACGTGGCTGCCCAGACCTCCATTTATCCTGGGCTAGGATCAGGATTGACCTCACACATGACCACCCAAACGACTACCTACCCACATATGGGGCACACAACTCAAACATCGCCTCCACCACTACATTTGGACTCTTATGTCCAAACTGGTCCCTTGCCCGCTGAATCCCTACAGTACCCTATCCTGTCCCAATTACGACAGATGGGTTTCGTTCCATGTAGTCCCGCCACACAGGCACGGGCTATTTGTCAGGAACTCTATGATCGGGGTTTCCTTAAAGCACCCCCGGTTCCAGTGAACTCTTCCATGCCTACTCTAGAACCTGAGTGTTCTACTCCTCCTAGATGGGATCAATTGGGCGCACGCCCCATGGGTAAAATTCCCCAATTAGCGGAGGATCTGGCTCTTCTCCGCCGTCCTCTCATACTTCCAGCCAAACCAGGTACTGGGGATCTACCAAAAGTAATATCTTCCCCATTAGAAGAAGCATGGGAAATTTTAAAACAACAACTTCCAATTAAAACAGATTTGATGGATATTCGAAACGAACCTCCCCCAGTACTAAGTTTCTCCTCCTCGATGGAAGGAGATTCTTCTCACCTTGACCTACCCAAGCCCCTCCCCCTTGACACGCCAGTTCCTTCAGGTGCAGGCTGTCTACCGTCACCCGCCCTCACCTTAGCCACTATAGGAGATGATCTCGTATACGTTTCAGAAGGACTTCGTTCCCTACGTAAGTCCATGTCGGCACTCCCTGACACTATTGCATCTGCTACATCAAAATCCGAAATACCCCAGATACCCCAACAACATGATGCCATTTCTCATCATACTAGACAGCGCGATCCTCACAGTTATCTTACTGATGAAGGATCTAGCCGCTGCCTTGCAGTCATTGACAGTCCCCAACACCCTACAAGACTGAATATCAGTGCAGAACCCATCCTATCTGGTCCACCTAACACACCTGCCCAATATGTGGCTTTGCATGAGAATTCATGGCATTATGTTCACCCATGGGTTGACAACCTTGCAGGATGGTCTGAGGCGCTTCAGCCCCAGTCCGCCCTCTTCCCACGCGAAGGATCTTTACGATCAGACAAGCTTTCACTTGTTAGAGATCTTATTTATGACCACCCCGACCCCCATTGGGATCAGAAAACTACCCTCTATTTAATCCAAGGTCTTCAGGTTTGGAAAAAGTATGAGAATCAGTTTCCCCCAACCACCTCGATTGATCTCCTTAAATCAGTGAAACTTTTTCCCCTGCTGAATAAAATGTCAGGTGGTGTCCCTCATACGGAATACACCCCACTTTCAGCTGTTGAATTGAATAGCCTCATACTACAGCTCCCGGATATTGCACAGGGAGGTAACCGCTGGTTAAAGAAATTACAGGACATAACCCTGGGGACTACTCTATCAGTCGGCGATATGAAAGCGCTCCTGGGCAGAACCCCACACGCTAGTATCACTGACATATTCACTCAATCGGGCTATGCAAAATTTGCCACCGATACTCAGTATGATGGCAACCCTTTGACAGAAATTCAGACCAAAGTATTTCAGGAAATTCGGACCATGTATCCGACCCTTAAAGACTTTTCAGTCATCACTTCCCAAAGATGGGAAATGGATTCAGAGCCTATTGAAGCTTATTTACTCAGACTCCAAGACCTATATAAAGAACAGACAGAGGAAAAATTTGACTCTGATAATGCCCTCCCAGTATTCTACCATTTACTGAAGGGAACCTTACCCTCAGAGATTAAATTAAAATTGGAGAATACAGTGGGTCTCCAATTAGAAAAATGGCCTAAAATTCGTGAACACATCCTTCATCATTGCAGAAGGCTTATTAAAAGCAAGCAAGATGAAGCCCAACATCGTAAGACAGTGCACACCAACTTGGAAATGCTACAGACTGAAGATCTCAAAGAGAAAAGAGCCTCTAAGAGCTCTGACACTGATACTAATACCACTGACATTTCTCCCCCTGTTATTGTTATGTATGCTGACCAACGCTATGACAATAACGGCCGAAATCAGGGCCTACGGCCCTACCGCCCAGACCGTAGACCTGATTACCCACAAGAAAGAGGTCGGCGCGGGCAACCGCAGCGAGGTCCCCTACGGGGCCCTCCTGATAATAACAGACGGTTTCGAAACGATTATTCCCGGCCTAGCCCTGATCGCTATATAGATGTTCAGTGTTATCGTTGCCAACAATTTGGTCATTACGCTGCTCAATGTCCTCAGCCGCCATCCCATAGAGTTATAAGACAGCTTCGGCGAAATCCTCCAGAACGCCAGTCTTTCCCTTTATGGAACCCAGACCAACGCCGCCCACAGTGACTAGGCGTAGTCCGTACCAAGGCAGGCATGGATGATCCTATGATCACCCTGCTTATCTGTGATGTCCCTGTCCACTTCTTAATTGATACAGGCGCCTCTCGCTCTGTGTTGGCCCACGTCCCACACAAACTGCAGAAACTTCTTAAAATTTCCCCAAACAATATTACCACCACAGGATTTGATGGTGTTCCTACGGACACACCACTGCTTGAGCCCCTGCCAATTAAATATGCCACTCAACAACTATCTGCTCCCTTTTTGTACGCTCCGTTGTGCCCTGTTAATTTACTTGGAAGAGATCTATTGACACTGTTCCATTTTGAAATTCATTTTGATCCTTCCCCTAGTGAAACCACTTCACTTTTGATGGCTGTCACCTCTATGGTTGAAAAACAAATAGAGGTAGCATTGAATAACCTACCGGGTTTTCTTTGGGCCACTCCTGAGAAACCCTATGGTAAGGTTGCAGGCCCTCCCCATCTTATTCAGTTGTTACCTGGTTGTAAAGGTCCTAAAATTGCCCAGTACCCTTTGAAACCTGAAGTCATTGCTGGAGCTCAAGAACAAATTGATTCCTTATTACAGCAAGGTATCATTGAAAAATGTAATTCACCATACAATACTCCATTATTCCCAGTTCCAAAGAAGGAACCTGGTGCCTTCCGTATAGTACAGGACTTACGCGCGCTAAATGACCTCACTTACGCGGTATTCCCGAACGTGGAAAACCCAACCACACTCCTCAATAGTATCTCCTTGCAGACATATCATTCCACCATTGATTTATCCAACGCCTTCTTTTCCATCACCCTTGACCCCGTAAGCCGCCCGCTAACGGCTTTCCAATTCAATAACACAACATATCAGTGGACTCGTCTCCCTCAAGGATTTACTGACAGTCCTACAGTCTTTTCCCAGACCTTAGCCGCACATATACAAGAATTCAAACAGTACAGATATAGCCTCCCACCACAAACTTCCATTGTTCAGTATGTAGACGACATGCTCATCACCTGCCCCGATTTTGACACATGTGTTCAGGTCACCTGTGACTTTCTTGGCTTTCTTGCTACGAAAGGTTACAAGGTTAACAGAAAGAAATTAAAAGTTGCTCAGACACATGTTACCTTCCTTGGCCACCACATTGGCCCCCGTCAGAAAGGCCTAGGTCCCGATACTCTCCAACATGTCTCCTCCTTGCGAATGCCCACTACCATTTCTGATCTCAGAGGTGTCCTTGGTATGTTAAATTTTTGTCGCCTGTGGATACCAAATTATTCAGCCCGGACTCAGCCCTTTTAT
Organism: Microcaecilia unicolor; assembly: GCF_901765095.1. Taxonomy (NCBI): domain Eukaryota; kingdom Metazoa; phylum Chordata; class Amphibia; order Gymnophiona; family Siphonopidae; genus Microcaecilia; species Microcaecilia unicolor. Next base: position 161,000 of record NW_021963078.1, on the reverse strand, counting down.
ATGAAACTACAAGGCAAACAGAAAGCAAAACATGAACCCGTTCTTTTTACACCTCAAGAAACAGCTGATCTTATGGCCCTTGTAAAGGATGTTATGCTCTCCTCACCATTGGCAACCATTGATGTCTCTCAGGATGTGCACCTTTGGGTCGTGCATACTGAGAATACCTGGTCTTGCCTGATCACTCAAGAACATGATGACCTTGCTTGTGGTTATCTCTCGGGTACTTTTTCACCTGTCGAAAGAGCTTTTGCTACTTGTGAGAAAGGCCTTGTTGCCGCCAGCACAGCTGTTACAAAATTATACAGCTACATTCCTCACCTTCCGGTGATTCTTCACACATCCCATGATGTTAAATATCTGTTGGATAAACAGATTAGTCACATGACTGTCTGCCGGTTACAAAAGTATCAAGTGCTTTTGTTCAGTGTAGTGCACTCTATTCACCCATTAACTTTAACTGACCTTCAACGCCTGGATCCATTACTCACTGTAACAGAGACAGCACAGAATGCTATTTTTCCCCATGAGTGCACTACCCGATTATCTGTTCCTGAATCACTCCATCTACATTCAGAAATCTTGCAAAGTGGCGAGGTTTGGTTACAGATGGTTCTCAGCAAAACGGAGTTGCCGGTTTTGCCGCCCTCCGTTATACACCAGAAGAAGATATTCTGGATCCTATACAATTCAGGTTACCTGATTCATTCACAGCCCAAACCGCAGAACTTGCAGCGGTTTTGTATGTCTTACTGTTTAAAGCACTACACTCAGATCTGAGCATTGTCACCGACTCGGACTATGTATTCACTTCCTTGCATTCCCATGTTCGCAAATGGAACCAGAGGGGTATGATCTCCTCTACCGGGCAACCCCTAAGTCACTTACCTTTGTGGACTGCACTTTTTGAAGCACTGGAGAAGCGCCATCAAAAAGGCCTTCGCACCAGTATCTCCTGGATTAAAGCACATCAAGAGACAGTTTTCTCTTTTGCCATTAATGGTAACCATGCTGCAGATGAACTAGCCCGTGAAGTCACTTCCTTTTCCAATCTTCCTACTGCATCCACTTGCGATGTTACACTTCCTGTACTCGCGTCCGAAGCGCCTTTATTTGAGACACCCCCTTCTACTCCCTCGGGTTCAACACCCTCTGAATCCTCCTCCCCTGACATCCCACCTGCTTTCAACACCCCTCCTGTCATCACCTCCTTGCTATCTCCTGAATCTGAGCCCCCTGTAACGTCCCCTCCCTCAGACTCCTTAACGTCAGACTTCTCTACTACCCTCACTTCCTCCCTTTCACAAGCAGAACTCACTTTGTGGAAGCAGGCAGGATGTTTCCTAAATCCGAATGGAATTTGGACCCATCCCAATGGGCAATTATGTGTTTCACAGCATGTTTTATCTCTTCTTTTGCATGCCCTCCACTACCCCTTACATTTAAATGCTACTACACTGTATGATCAATTGTCTTCCAGATTATGGGCTCCCCAAATGATGCCCATGTGTCACACCGTAGTTCATAATTGTTACAAATGTTTTCTGTACACACCTAAACGAGGACCTGTTATTCCTTCAAGTCATTTACCTGTTGTCCAGGGACCTGGCCAACATTGGTATATCGATTTCACAGATATGCAGACGCCCGTTCGTGGTAAACGGTATCTGCTTGTCTGCGTGGACGCTTTCTCGAAGTGGGTGGAAGCTTTCCCTTGCTCTAGAGAAACCGCCCAAACGATGGCACAATCACTGTGCACTGAAATTATTCCTCGATTTGGGATTCCTGGCAAAATTACCACAGATAATGGTACCCACTTTGTAAATGAACTGTTACAGAACCTTCTTCCTGCACTCGGCATTACTCACAGAACTGTGTGTGTTTACAAACCCACCAGTAATGGTCTGGTTGAACGATACAATGGCTTGCTCAAAACAAAAATGCGTCAGCTTATGGCAAATGGGATAAAGAATTGGCTTGATGCCCTTCCTTTGGCACTATTATCTCTCCGTGCCACTCCATCCTCTTCCCTTAAACTGACGCCGTTCCAATTATGTACAGGTCGCCAGATGCGACTCATACCTGGCAATCCAGACACTCAAGTACCCGATCAATACTCAGTATATTGGGATATCTTGCAGACTATTGTAAGTTCTCTGTCCTCAATTCCACAGGCCATTTCGGACAGAAGAGGGGATTGTGATGCCGATAGACCCCCCCCTTATAAAGTGGGCGATCTGGTGCACCGGCGTTATTACACGCACAAGACCTGGCGAGATCCGATCTACGTTGGGCCCTTCAAGATAGAAGCCCTGTCAGCCACAGCTGCAAAGCTGGAGGACCACACATCCTGGGTCCATCTGAAAGATATACGAGCTTATCCAACTACCCCATCAGGTCTCCTGGATGTTTCCATTGATGTTCCCAGCACAGCAGTCACTGGAGAGACCAGTCCCACCACGAACCCCATCACCACCGCCACTGAGCCCGAGACCACCGACCCCGCACCCAACACTTTTGAATCATCTTGATCAACTTGACCAAAGACTTAACCACCTTACCCCCTCTCCTGAATCACACCTCCTTGATCTGGCTGACATTATTATCCAAGCCTTCGCAGAATCTCCAGAGTCACCATCTGAACAACCACCTGTATCTGAACCAGTATTTGAGTTGCCTTCTTCACCTCCACCTCCCACAGTTCCTGTTCATCCACTTCCCTACGTGGATCTTCGCATCCGCCTCATCAGAATCCGCAATCTGGCAGACGATCTCCTCCACGTCCGCAACCTAGCAGGACAGTTGACCCCGGAAGACCGAGAGTCCATTGTGTTTTCAACAGTAAACATTTTGCACAGCAACACCTGTGAGCTGCTCGACATTCTACATCGGTACTTCCCAAATCAAGCCAGATAAATGCCACAGCAAGTTCCGCCGCTGTGCACTTCAGAAGTATTCATCCCCTTACAGACTGTTTCTCTACATAAGTGTGACTCTGAACAGGTATCTGATACAAATTCCCATCGGTCCAAAGACTTGGATGACAATTATCTGGAAGCAGACACCATTTCTGACGACAAGGCCGGAACCAGCGCTCGTCCAAGTGTTGCCTCTGCTGTAACGGTGTTACATCAGTACACCCTCTTCTTCTGCTTCCCATCTGCCAGACTGTTTGCTGTTGGACTCGTGTGCATGTTCATACTGTGTATAGGTTTGGTTTTGTTTCTCACTACCTTGTTTCCCTATACTGCTGACAGTAACCTCTTTGATCTTTGGATCACACTTACAGCCTTTCCCACTGGCAACGTTACCTTGCCAGCCGGAAACGCTACGGTACTTGCAACTACTTCAGTACTTGCGACTACCCCAGCAATACTTGCAACTACTTCTGTATTTGCATCCACTCCTGCTCTACCACCTACTACAGCATCTTACACAGAACTCCAACAGTACACCACAGTCACACGCCCGTTTGGATATAGTCCCCCCCAGACGATCTCTAAGATCAGCCCCGCTGCCACCAGTCATCCCACCCCCTGGGCAGACACATCTGCCACGACAGACTTTTCAACTGGCAATCCTCCAGATCTTATTGAAACCTCTGCAACCACTCCTTTCCTCACTGATCCTCCTGTTTTGTATTCTACAACTGTTCCCAATCATATCAGTAGCTCGGTCCATATTGTCCCCAATCGTACAACTACTTTTGAAGATAATATTGCCTTGCTTGAATTACGACCCACCCCTCCTCCTTATTCTTTGGTTCCTGCTAGTGACGTTCCTCCTCCCACACATACTACTTTAGCCACGTCAAACACCACCGTCCCAGCCACTCGTCCTCCCAGATAGCTCAGGTGATCATCAATATATGTCCCAGAATTTACCAGACACTCCGCCTTCTCCACCTGATTCTCCCCCACCGTCGCCTTTAAATTTAGGTGCACACTTGATCCCTGAACCCCCAGAATATCTAAGACAATTAATTCATCCTCATTGGGACCCTGCTCCAGAAGACGATACAAATTGGGACCCCTTCACCCGATACCACACACTGTGTGAACCTTTGTTTGACAGTTGGACATTAGGTCCTAGCCGTACGGTTACACACACTCAGTTACTGTTTGGAGGAATTTTAGGCTTACAAATTGAACAAACAGACGACCTCCTAATCAGGCCACAAACTGGTGACATTGTAGATTTTTGGGTAATTACATACGCTGTACTGGGCACTGACTGGATTCCCTTCCTGTTTATCAGAGAGGTTGGATCGAGACCTTTGAAAGTATATGGTATTTTCCAAATCCCAGATCCTACTGAAATAGGGGCTATTAGAATTTACCCCCCATACCCAAATACCTGTTGCTAAAACCCTTGGGATAAATTTGTCGCTCTCCTTAATCAGTAGCCGTTACTTACCTTTCGTACAATTGTGATACAGTGCCTCATTATGAAAACTACCAACATGAAGGGCTTAGCCCTCCTGTTGTGTGTGCTCACCACACCCATGATACATGGAACACAGTACCTAGCAAATTTTCAAGAACAATTTACAACCACTTATGAAATAACATTACCCACTACCAAGGACACAACCACTATCACCCTTGATGTGTGTGCTTACACAATGTGTGGGGAACATCCTGTGCAGCAATATTTGTCAGCTTTTGAAGTATACCTGTGTCCCTTCCCCAATTGTGGAAGTTGGGCACAAGTATGGTGGTATACAGGTTCATGGGTTCCCTACTCAGGTACTGAGATTCCAGATCTAAAAAGGAGCATTTCCATCATGAAATTGCGAGTCACTGGCCTCTGCCAAATGACCAAATGTAATCCAGTGGCTATCACTTTTAGAGGAGTAACGGATGTTACATACAGAACTTATTCCATAGGAATTGATGCCACAGGTAGAGACCCCATTGGAAAAATCAAGATTGTTCCACCCCCAGCCCAACCTACAGCGACCAATCCTTTAGTGCCGACAAAGATCCCAGAAATAAAAATTCCTTACCAGATTGTACCAATTAATAATTCTAAAGATTTAGTGGCACTGGAAACAGGATTTGGAGAGACAAACCTATGGCTCGAATGGGCACATTATACTACAAAGAGTCTGAATATCTCTAATTGTTATTTTTGTTCCCATGCAAGAGCAGAACCAACAGTTGTTCCTTTCCCCTTAGATCTCCAAAATGATCCAGATGGATTTTGGTGTATGTTGCAGTTATTGCAGGTTAAAGAGGACATAAATCAGTCTTGTCAACATCTTGACGAGCACCACCCCTACTTACCCCCTCGGATGAGGGTCCCACCTGCATTCAGGATTCCAAATCCTGCTACCAAATATCATACATGTCTGGAACGATATGGGGTGAAACAGACACGGTTTTTAGGAAACTTAACCAATTGTAACACAACCTTAGGAAATGGGACTCTGAAAAATCTGAACCTAACACGGTTCTCACAAGCTAGAGCAGACATATGGTGGTACTGTGGAACCCGCACTATCCGCCATACACTTCCTAACAATTGGACAGGCAGATGTGCCCTAGTAAAATTGGTCATTCCAATCATTATAGCATCCTTGCCTCCTCCTCATAGTAGCTCTTCCTCACGAGTGAAGAGAAATGCAATGCCTGGATCTTTTGATGATCGGGTCTATATAGATGCTATTGGAGTTCCAAGAGGGGTTCCTGATGAGTTTAAAGCCAGAAACCAGATAGCTGCAGGATTTGAATCAGTTTTCTTTTGGTGGGCGACTATCAATAAGAATCTTGACTGGATCAACTATATATATTACAATCAGCAGAGATTTGTGAATTACACTAGGGATGCAGTTCAAGGAATTGCAACACAATTAGACGCCACTAGCCGGATGACGTTGGAAAATAGATTAGTTCTTGACCAACTTCTAGCAGCGGATGGAGGGGTGTGCCAAAAGATAGGCACCCAGTGTTGCACCTTTATCCCCAACAATACAGCTCCAGATGGATCAATTACCAGAGCTTTAGAAGGCTTAACCTCACTGTCGCAAGAATTGGCAGAGAACTCTGGCGTTGATACATCCTGGACAGGTTGGATGGATAGAGCTTTTGGTAAATGGAAAACATTTATCATTTCAGCAGCCACGACTATAATCATAGTAGTAGCAATTTTTGTTTTAGTAGGATGTTGCATAATCCCTTGTGCTAGAGGCTTAGTAGAACGCTTAATTGAAACCGCAATAATGAAAAGGACCACAGCAGGACAATATGCCCTGTACGAAAATCTCCTTCCCAACACCACAGGAGAAAACACATTGGACTATCTCCCTCCGAGAAGTACCAATCGCTATGCAACTGTTAGAGACACTGGAGAGATGTCTGCAACTGTATAATCAGATAATAACGCACAGGGATAGAATGTAACCATATAAAGCCGTATAAGATGATGTGATCAATTGTGCAAATCTATGTAAATGTATAATTAAGATATAATCAGTATATAACCAATGATTTTGTGATTTATAACAATATAAATATATTGACATACATAAGAATAAGATAGAACCTGCATATTAAAAGGTTGAAGAAAAATTATATTGTAGTAACCATAAGTGTTAGTAGGATTGACATAATTGAAGTACTGCCAAGAAGATACTTTCAAACCGAAAACGAAACAAATTGTACCAGTTGATCTTAAGACTCAGATAATTTGATGGCCTCATAGAATACCTTCTGGAACGGATGGTACCAAGGTACGTTAACCCTGGTGTCACCCTATGGGATAGGGTGAAGAGGGGAATGTTAATATATGGCCTAGCTTTAAGGCTACCACTGGAATAGTGATGGCCAAAGCTATGCAGCCTAAAAACAACTGAAAAAGTACTGACTAGGCCAAACAACAAGTAAATGATTTAATATTTGAGAATCTGCAAAAAGCAGGTCTGAATAATGACTTCTGACACAAATTGGTACAATTTTTAAATCAAATATAGCACCTGTAATGAAAGATCAGATGAATAAAATGGAGCTTATTAGTTTTGGTATACAATGATACAGAGGTAATACAGAGTTCATGAGAAAGGTATGAAAAGTATTGCAGCCGGAAGATGTGAAACTGTTATCTCAACGCTTCCCAAAACATGTTGATAATTAGCAGTAGCTGAGAACGGAAGGAGTTGGGTACATCAGATAGCAGATCGCATGGGAAAGTATGATCTCAGAAAGTGAGAAAGATTAGGAGCAAGGTATCTCACCATTCACTTCTATGGAGAAGATAGGGTATAAAAGAGGAGAGATTTTGGCTCAGTTTGAGAGTCCTCTCCAAAGCTTCTGTCAGACGGCGAAGCCCTGTGCGGCTGAAACCAGAATCTGATGTCTGTATTTGTATCAACTTGAAGACCTGTGTTTGGGTAAGAAATAAAATGTACCTATCTATCTAAACCTATCTCTGTCTCTATTTTTATTGATTCTATCTTCTCTTTACCTAACATTTAGCCTAAGGTAGATCACATACAAGTGACACTCAGTTTTGGACAGAAAGCAGTAGTTATGGGAATTAGTTTTCAATTACGGCTCCTAATGCCACCCCAGAACAGACCCCCTTATGATTGGGTGACAATGGAGGTTAGAGAAACTATACAGAACCTGATATATGAACTAAGTACCTTTAGTCCCCCATGTGACGGAGTCAGAAAGAGGTCTATAAGAAGAGGTAAATAAAAACAGTATATAAACAACCATTTATCATAGCCACCACCACCAATAAGCGCCCCAGTTTATCACTCTTAAGCAATCTGACATCCATCGCAAGTGGCGAACAAATGCCCACATCACCCTTCCTGGACTCCGAGATTCTGGTACGGTATAGAGAGGAGGTGAATAACCGCTCATGTACTCATTTAAAGTGTGTTTCCTGCAATAAACATATGTCACCATGCAAACACTTCAGCTCTTGAAACATCAAGCTGCATTTTGCAGGCAAGTTAAGTCCCTTCACATTACAGGAGACCACTTTCAACATCAGAGGACCCATGATGGAATTCAAGACAATGCCCCCCTCCAAGCAGAACTGCGCATCCTTCCCTGAATCCTGATCTCCCGCCCCTCCCCCAATATAGGAAAATCCTCCACTCCCACCTCTCCATTGAAGGAAGTGAAAGCCCTAAGACTCCCACATACCAGAAACAAGAAGCATGATATAAAGTTCCCTTCCCGTACTTTCCAAAATCACACACACATCCATTCAGTCACTCCCAACTTCCATACCCCACACACACATCCACCAGTCTGGGCAAGGTCAAACCAAAGGTCACAGTTCACATTCAACCCTAGCATCAGCAAGGGTGAAGAGTAAGTACTATAGTCAAGGAGGCCTACGTCCACGATACCCAGTTTAGATTGGGCCTGGACCCAGCGCCAGTCCAGGGGGATCTTCCTGACACTGTCATCTGGTGTGACCCTCCACACTACGCCAGTGATAGCCCGCTAACTGCTGCCGTATCTTCCTCCTGCCACTGGTCAGGCTCAGGTCTCTGGATGCCCATTTTATGTAGCGCCTCCCAAGCGCCCAACACAGTAGTAAACTTAGTATGAACCTCAATGAGGGTCACCAGTGGCCCAAATAGAAAAGGTTCAGCGATACCGGATCTGCGCATGAACTAAGGCCCAAGTGAGCTCCTTGAAAGATCTGCATTTCAAAAGTGTGGCAGTGGCTGTCCTGAAAGAGCTCCACCTCAAAGCCATTCCACTTGAGAACTCCCCTCTCTCTCTCGCTTTCCGCAGCATAGCCTCTTACTCTGAGAATCTCTGGAAGCAAACCGCCACATCTCAGGGGAAGCCACTGAATCTGGGATCCAGGGTGCGTGCTCCAGCAATAGGGGAGTCACATACACCTCTCCCAATCCTCTCCCAGGAGCCAACAATAAAGGTCTTGCACTGTGTGCATAAAATCACCATACTAAGCCCCCTCAGGTATATCCCAAATCCGCACAGTGTTACATTTTGTGCAGTTCTCCAGGTCCTCCAATTTACTCAGCAATTTTCAGTGCTCCTCCTGAAGCTTTGCCACTGTGCACTGGGTGCCCATCACCAGAGACTCGCACCCATCCATGTGTTCTTCTACGTACTCGATGCAGGTCCCCATGCTGGCAAGGTACAACTTAATACCCTGGACCGCATCTTTGATTTGGGACTTAACCAATGCAATTTCACTCTTGATTTTCCCAAGCCAGGATTGCAAGTCCACCACTGAGATCCGCACCTACACCAAATCTACCACAGCTAGGGTCAGGCTCCATGCTGTTCTCCAGTGGGGATGGTGATGCACGCTCTGCATGCTCAGAACCAAATGGGAAACGGCCAGCCAGCTTCGCTGCCATTTTTGCTGGGGTTTTACCCTTGACCAGCCTTATCATCATTGCCATCCGGTAGCAGGAAGATTTGCACCTCGTGGGAGGAAGATGATGACCCAAGTGGAGTACTAGAAGCAGCGGTGGGGAAGGGACCTGCTTTGACTCGTACAGAGCTCCCCCTTCAAGCAACCATCATACAGGATGATGTCACTTCCTCCAGGATTTAAACCATTTATGATATATGCACATTGCCCCAATGCACGAGAATCTGGGATGCAACAGATCTACTCAGAACAGTGTTTCTCAAGCTGGCCCTTGCAGGATGCCCACAATGAATATGCATGGGATATACTCACATAAAATACAGAGAGAGCATGCAAATCTCTCATGCATACTCATTGTGATTATCCTAAAATCAGACTGGTTAGGATCAGCCTGCAAGACATTTATAACACCTGTGAGATTTTTCAGCACTATCTATAGTCTTCAGAAGGTTATTTCACTTACCTGGATCTTCATCTAGCTTGGTCTTTGGGGGTTCCCACGGTGGCCTGGCTGCCTTTGCCCTTGTCTGCCGCTTTCCTAATTCCTCCTCAAACCTGTCATACAAATCACGAAGCTTACTGGTCCCAACCACTGTAGAATCACCCTAAAGATAATGGAAGATAAAGCAAAACTATCAAGATAGCCTCCAAGGGCTAGTATAATACAGATTTATATTTGGCCTGTTAATATATGGCCTGGCTTTAAGGCTACCACTGGAATAGTGATGGCCAAAGCTATGCAGCCTAAAACAACTGAAAAAGTACTGACTAGGCAAAACAACAAGTAAATTTGACAATCTGCAAAAAGCAGGTCTGAACAATGAGTCCTGCCACAAATTGGTACAATTTTTAAATCAAATACAGCACCTGTAATGAAAGAATGATGGATCAGATGAATAAAATGGAGCTTATAATTTTGGTATACAATGATACAGAGGTAATACAGAGTTCATGAGATGGTATGAAAGGTATGAAAAGTATGAAAAGTATTGCAGCCGGAAGATGTGAAACTGTTATCTCAACGCTTCCCAAAACATGTTGATAATTAGCAGTAGCTGAGAACGGAAGGAGGTGGGCACATCAGACAGCAGACCGCGTGGGAAAGTATGATCTCAGAAAGTGAGAAAGATTAGGAGCAAGGTTTCTCACCATTCACTTCTATGGAGAGGTTTGTGTATAAAGAGGGGAGATTTTGCCTTAGTTTGGAACTCCTCCCCAACGCTTCTCTCAGACGGCAGGGCGCTGTGCAGATAAACCCAGAATCTGATGTCTGTATTTGTATCAACTTGAAGACTTGTGTTTGGATGGAGGAGACGACTGCTAGCAAAGAAGAGCTACCCGATAATGTATCTGATCTGAAGGCTATGTTGCAGCAAAGAATCACTAAATTAAAAGACAGATGCACAGACCTCAACATTACCTGGTGTGAGAAACGAGACATTATTCAGCGTGAGTTTCGACAGATGCATCGCTTGGTCCATGAGCAAGGGAAATGGGCTCTCCACTTACTGGAGTTACAAAAAGCTTTGGGCTCTACCCTTCCTTCTGACTCATCTAGCTCATAAGTCCTGCTGGCCTCCTGCAGCTGAGGGCTCAACCCTTGGTGAATGGTAGTCATCGTAGGTGAAGATTCCATATCTATTGGCGATAAATTGCGACGCATTGCCCTCCATACATCAATAAATGAACATTTACCATCATCTCTTTTGTTCCACATACTTAACCATTGTTATTTGATCATGTCTTCGTAAAGATTACCAATCTGTCTTGCACGTTATGCAAGCCAGAAGTGGGGATATATTATGCAAATCCCAATTCCTAGTATTAAGAGGGTTGCAGTTGAAGCTCTGATCCCTACCAATCAGGAGATATAATTTCATATATACTATTGTTGTTTATGTAAATTGGCTTTTCATTATTGAACCCTTCTGGTTTCCCTTTTTGCTTTTGCACTTAATTAGCACTGTTTTCTCCATGTTTACCTTGTCTTTCATGCCTATTCAATTCACACTGATTATGCCCACCAAGATATAGCAATGTATCATTCAGGCATACAGTTACTTTGCTTATTCCTTTACCAGTCTCTGGCTCTTGATGGACTAATTATGATGGTGTATGCCTAGAATAAAGACATGAAAAGATCCCACTTTGTACACCACAAGTACGTCTTCAAGATCTATCCAGGCCCAAATGATGTTAGATCCCCCAAGGTTGTGGCAATAATCTTTACACCTTGCAAACTACTGGACCACAAGTTTACTCAGCCGCAGAACCAGATGTTACATCTCAAGACCGGCAACTTCCTTCAGCAAGCCAGCCTGAAAACCCAGCCCTGTTGGATCTTCCAGAACTCCGTCCAGATTCTTCAACGCTTCCACCGCCTCGACCATGTTCGATGAAAGAAACTTTTGAACTGATACTTAATTTGAGAACTACTGTTGCTGTTTATGGACATTATAGATTCATATTATGTTTTATTTTCAGTTTAGCAGCAATCCTGTCTAGATATTGAAAAGGTTTTATTTTTATTTTCCCATTATTTCCTTTATTGTTCTAATTGATTTCCTAAGAGTTTCCCCGTCATTTCTGTTTATGTAATTTAAATTGAAGTCGATATTGCTCGGATACAAGGGTAACATCAAACCCTAATACTGGCTCTGATATCATAATGTAGGTGTAAACCCTGTTAGTATCAACCTGTTATGCAATTGTTTAACTTTGGTGTAGGCTTGCTTGAGCTGCATGTCTTTCTGTAGGTTTGACTAAGCTCCAAGAGGGGTAACGGATATATACAATGCTTCCCATACTTCCAGGTCATTATGCATATGTCAAGATCCATGCATGACCTTGGTTAATATAAATTTTCCTAGGATTGACCATTTTTGCTGTATGAGGCAACCTCATACTTGCTATCCACTTATTAGTGCTCATGATTGGATGCCAATGATGAGTACTAGTAGGGTCCAGGCATCCCGACCTGTTTAAGGATTCTGAATACCTACAACCTTAAACAGCCTATTAGTATGATCCACCTGAAATTGCTATTACCCGCATACCTATATTTCATGGGATTTTGTAAATGAGCTCATGGATTAGTCCCATTCATAAAAACATTTCTCGCTACAGGTTTGAGTAAGTCTCAACCGAAAACTAAACAAATTGTACCAGTTGATCTTAAGACTCAGATAATTTTATGGCCTCATAGAATACCTTCTGGAATGGATGGTACCAAGGTACGTTAACCCTGGTGTCACCCTATGGGATAGGGTGAAGAGGGGAATGTTAATATATGGCCTGGCTTTAAGGCTACCACTGGAATAGTGATGGCCAAAGCTATGCAGCCTAAAACAACTGAAAAAGTACTGACTAGGCAAAACAACAAGTAAATTTGACAATCTGCAAAAAGCAGGTCTGAACAATGAGTCCTGCCACAAATTGGTACAATTTTTAAATCAAATACAGCACCTGTAATGAAAGAATGATGGATCAGATGAATAAAATGGAGCTTATAATTTTGGTATACAATGATACAGAGGTAATACAGAGTTCATGAGATGGTATGAAAGGTATGAAAAGTATGAAAAGTATTGCAGCCGGAAGATGTGAAACTGTTATCTCAACGCTTCCCAAAACATGTTGATAATTAGCAGTAGCTGAGAACGGAAGGAGGTGGGCACATCAGACAGCAGACCGCGTGGGAAAGTATGATCTCAGAAAGTGAGAAAGATTAGGAGCAAGGTTTCTCACCATTCACTTCTATGGAGAGGTTTGTGTATAAAAGAGGGGAGATTTTGCCTTAGTTTGGAACTCCTCCCCAACGCTTCTCTCAGACGGCAGGGCGCTGTGCAGATAAACCCAGAATCTGATGTCTGTATTTGTATCAACTTAAAGACTTGTCTTTGGGTAAGGAATAAAATGTACCTATCTATTTAAACCTATCTATGTCTCTATTTTTATGGATTCTATCTTCTCTTTACCTAACATTTAGCCTAAGGTAGATCACATACAAGTGACACTCAGTTTTGGACAGAAAGCAGTAGTTATGGGAATTAGTTTTCAATTACGGCTCCTAATGCCACCCCCTTGTGATTGGGTGACAATGGAGGTTAGAGAAACTATACAGAACCTGATATATGAAATAAGTACCTTTAGCCCCCCGTGGGAAAGAGTCAGAAAGAGGTCTATAAGAGGGGGGATTTAAACAGGCCTCACAAAATGAATGTTTTATTTTTCGTTTTGTTTTTACTTTTTAAACAAGAAGTTCAGAAGAAAAACCCATTTTATTCATGTTTTCCCATCATTTAAGAAAATTTAACATGAGAAATTTTATAAAAATGGTAGTTTAGATAGTTAAAATACTTTTGAATTTTAAGACACCCAGGAAGCACTGGAAAGAAAGAACCTTGCCTGTATTCGTTTGTAACAGAAGAAACAGCCTGGCATTTAGTGGTAAATACAAAAAAAAAAAAAAAAAGTAAAACTTGCAATAAAGTGAAAAATAAGAAAATATGGACTACTACTCTCAAGCAAATTACACCATACACATTTAACCTGTCTTGCAAGATGGCTCTGTGGTATGACCCCTATCAGGGAAATGAACAAATCTTGCTTTTATTAGCCTTTATACAGGACACAATGAAGGAAGGAAAGGTGAAGGTGGAGGAGTATGACCTAAGTTTCAAATTTATTTGATATGCCGCCTATTAGAGAACTGTCTAAACGGTTTACACAAAAAACAATTATATATATATTGTACAAATAAAAAGAAATATGTATATATGTATTCTCACCCCTTAGTTTTTCCTCCATCTCTATGGGCAAGGATAAGGGAAGGACGACTGTTCTCTCTTAGCCACCTGTCTCCCTGTTGAGTTCTATGGATGGAGGCATTTCAGGAGGGTTTGGACGGAGGTCCATCAGAGTGGCTATGGGAATTGGGAAAGTATCATGGTGCTCATGAACATGATGCTACCCTTTGCCCAGACCCCAGAGAACCACCATCACAATGACTGCAAGCTGGAGAAGCTGGCAAGGAGATCCCAGCTGCTATATGGGAAAATTAGGTTCTTACCTTGGTAATTTTCTTTTAGTCACAGCAGATGAATCCATTAACTGATGGGTTGTATCCACCTATCAGCAGGTGGAGATAGAGAACACTGAAAAACCATAGTGCCTCTTGGACGGCTAGCCCCAACTGCCTTCAGTATTTGAGATTTCCAAAGCAGAGTGAACCATAAAGGTATAATAGCATAAACTTTCCTCACAGCGAACAAACGCCCCAGAACAGAAGCAATAACCATACAAAGGAGGGATGAACTCAACCTCCTGTAGTACAATATCATGTAGAAATTTTGAGAACTGGTATCCAACTTCTTCCAATGAGATCTATATCTGCATGAAAGATCTGAATAAAAAGCAAGTCAGACAGGGAGAGATCGTGGATTCATCTGCTGTGACTAAAGGAAAGAAAATTACCAAGGTAAGAACCTAATTTTCCCTTCCTTGTCATCAGCAGCAGATGAATCCATTAACTGATGGGATGTACAAAAGCAATCCCACGTAGGGTGGGAATAGGCCATACCGCAAGCAAACACTTGTGCTCCAAAAATAGCGTCCTGCTTCGCCGCAACATCCAGCCTATAATGCCGGAAAAATGAGAGCTGAGAAGCCCAAGTAGCCGCACTACAGATCTCTTGAAGAGAGAGTGCACCCGTTTCAGCCCACAAGGAAGAAATCACTCCGTGGAATGCGCCTTAAACGCTTCAGGTGGAGACCAACCTGAAAGCAGATACGCAGCAAAAATGACTTCCTTGAGCCAACGGGCTACAGTGGCCTTAGATGCCGGGCCTCCACGCCAAGGACCTGACAACAAGACAAAAAGGTGATCAGAAGTCCTGATATCATTTGACATCTGTAGATACTGCAACAGCGCCCTGCGGACATCCAGAAGATGTAACTGCCCAAAGGAATCCGGGAACTCTTCCCTAGAAAAGGAAGGAAGAAAAATGGGCTGCTTCAGGTGAAATGCTGAAATCACCTTAGGCAGGAAGGAAGGCACTGTATGTACCGTTACTCCAGACTCCGAGAATTGCAGAAAAGGGTCCCGACAGGACAGCGCCTGCAGATCAGACACGCGTCTAGCCGATGTCAAGGCCACCAAAAAGACTGTCTTGAGAGTCACATCCTTCTCCGAAGTTTGCTTAAGCGGCTCGAAGGGCGAACACTGAAGAGCCTTCAACACCAGCCCCAGGTTCCAGGCCGGACAGGAGGATGGAGCCTAAGCACCCCTCTGAGAAATCGGGCAATGTCCGGATGAGCAGCAAGGGACAAGCCACCGACTTTCCCTCAATAGCATGATAATGCTGCCACTTGCACCCGCAGGGAATTGTAAGCCAGGCCTTTCTGTAAGCCCTCCTGCAAAAAGTCCAGCACTGTCGAGACTGCAGCCCGCGTGTGTGTGATCGCCTTTGAAACACCCCACGCCTCAAATTTGCGCCAGATCCAAGCATAAGCTGCGGAGGTGGACCGCTTGCGGGCATGCAAGAGTGGAGATGACCTTGTTAGAGTAGCCCTTGTCTCTAAATTGCGCCCTCTCAATAGCCAGGTTGTAAGACCAAATTGGCAGGGATCCTCCATAGACACCGGACCCTGAGCCAACAGGTTCGGCACCAGGGGTAAATGCACCAGAGCGTCCACCAACATCCGGCGGAGATCCGCATACCACGGATGCCTTGGCCAATCTGAAGTGATGAGAATCACCAGACCTCAGTGCTATCGAATCTGCAGTAGGACTCGCCCTTTTAGGGGCCAAGGAGGGAACACATACAGGAGCTCTGAGGGCCAGGGTTGAGCCAGAGCATCCAACCCCGCCAAGTGAGGATCTCTCCTTTTGCTGAAAAAGCAGGGTACTTTGGCGTTTGCACTTGACGCCATTAGATCCATTCCGGGAGTCCCCCATTTGGCACAAATCTGAAGAAAAACTTCTTCTGCCAGTTCCCATTCCGCCGGGTCGATTTGATGCCTGCTGAGAAAATCGGCTTGCACATTGCTCTGACCTGCTATGTGAGCTGCAGACAGAAGCTGCAGGTGTAGCTCGGCCCAGTGGCAAATCTGGGCGGCCTCCACGGCCAGGGCCCTGCACTGAGTGCCTCCCTGACGATTTATGTATGCCACCGCTGTCGTGTTGTCTGACAGAACCCGGACAGCAAGCCCCTTCAGAGTCTTTTGAAAGGCCATAAGAGCCTGGAATATCGCTCTCAGTTCCAAGCGATTGATGGACCACCCCGCTTCCACAGGTGTCCACAGACCCTGAGCATAGCTTCCCTGGCAATGCGCTCCCCAGCCTAGAAGGTTGGCATCTGTTATCACCAGGCACCAAGAAGGAAGCGCAAGAGGCATTCCTTGGGGCAGCATCCTGTTAGAGAGCCACCACTCCATACTGAGCTGGGCCACAGGGAGCAACGTTAGTCTGTGTAGATATTCCTGGGACATCGGAGACCATTGTTGAAGCAGGGCAACCTGCAGAGGCCTCATATGCGCTCTCGCCCAAGGCACCACCTCCAAGGTGGCCGTCATCGACCCCAGAAGCTGGACAAAGTCTCAAGCTTGCGGGCAAGGCATCCGCAGAAGCAGACGGATCTGATTCTGAAGCTTGCACCGCCTTAGGTCGGGGAGAAAGACAAACCCCGATGCCCTGTCGAACCGGACCCCCAAATACTCGAGAGACTGAGAGGGGGTCAGGTGACTTTTGGGTATATTGACCACCCAGCCTAGCGCCTGCAGGACCGCCACCACTCTGGCTGTGGCAAGACGACTCTCGGTTGCCGAATCCACTCTGATAAGCCAGTCGTTGAGATAGGGTGAACTCTGATACCCTCTCGCCTGAGACAGGCAGCTACGATCACCATTACCTTGGAAAAGGTAAGGGGACCTGTGGCTAGGCAGAAAGGCAAGGCCAGAAACTGGAAATGCTTTCCCAACACCGCAAAGCGGAGGAACCGCTGGTGTGGAGGCCAGATAGGAATGTGCAAATAAGCTTCTTTTAGGTCCAGAGACGTGAGAAACTCTCCTGGCCGTACCGTTGCAATGACGGAGCGCAGGGTTTCCATTCGAAAATGTCATACTCTGAGAGCCTCGTTGACTCTTCGTAAGTCGAGGATTGGTCTGAAAGACCCGCCTTTTCGAGGCACGACAAAATTAATGGAATTGCGACCGCAACCGCGTTCGGCGGGAGGCACCGGTATCACTGCTCCGAGGTGCAAGACTTGTAAGGTCTCCTCTACCGCCACCCGTTTTACGGCAGTGCCGCATCGGGACTCCACAAACACGTCTCTCACCGCGGCACCGAATTCCAGTCGGTAACCTTCTCTGATCAGGTCCAGGACCCACTGATCCGAGGTAATCTTGGTCCACTCCTCTAGAAAGAGGGAAAGACGTCCTCTTATTGCAGGCAAGGAGGAGTGGACCGGCGTCTCATCATTGTGGAGGACGCCCCTGAACTCCTGGCCTTGAACAGGCCCCTGCGGAACATTTGTCCAAGCGAAAGCAGTTCCTCTGCTGAAAACGGGCACGTTGAGAAAACCCAGCAGAGCTCCCCGGGCAATACCTGCGAGCTTCACGGAAGCAAGGTCTGGAAGAGGAGGGAAACATAGAACCCTTGGAAGAAGGCCTCGGCCTATCCTCAGGTAACCGCTGGAGTTTAGATTCCCCCAGGTCTTTCACAATCTTCTCCCTCTCCAAATAACAGGAGGCCCCGAAAGGGTAGCCTCACCAGCCTTTGCTTAGAAGCCATGTCAGCCGCCGAATGCCACAGCCAAAGAAGGCAGCGGGCGGACACCGCCACAGACATCTGTTTAGCCGAAGCTCTGATCAGATCATAAAGGCCGTCAGCCAAAAATGACAGGGCCGACTCCATCCGCGGGGCAACCTCCGAAAGGGGGCCTGCACCATCGGCGGGCTGTTCCACCGCCTGCTGTAGCCAGGAAAGACATGCCCGGGCTGCATAGGAACTGCAAATAGATGCCATCAAGGCAAGGCCCGCAATTTCAAAGGACCGCCTCAGTGTGGACTCCAGCCACCGGTCCTGCGTGTCTTTCAAAGCCACCCCTCCCTCTACTGGGAGAGTGGTCTTTTTTTGTCACCGCCGTGACCAATGCATCCACTTTAGGCCAAGTGCTTCTCACACAGAGGGTAAAGCTAACCCATAGCCCTGGCCATTTTCAAAGGCCCATCGGGGTCAGACCATTGAGCAGAAATAAGCTCTTGGATGGAGTCATGCACTGGAAAGGTCCGAGTAGGCTTCTTAGTACTCGCCATCCTAAGATTAACAGAGGAGGCCGCACCTTCAGCAAGATCATCAATTGAGAGGGCCTGCAAGGCGTCAGTAATGAGAGCTGGCAGCTCATCGCGGTGGAAAATCCGGACCGCCATTGGGATCATCCAAATCCAGTGGCAAATAGGCACCCTCCTCTGGATCATCCATCCCTGAGGGCCTGCCAGATCCCTCAGACTCTCCACAGCCTGACCACGGGGGGGAGAAAGGATATGTACCACTTTCAGATGGGGAATTTACCCATCTATGTTTAGCGTGTTTCCAGCGCTCGGGGGAGTAAATAACCTCTGAAGCCATCCCCGGGGCATCAACACCTGGAGGGAAGCCAGGATGCAATGCAGTGTCAGACAGCTGCAGCAGAGCTCTTTTCAGCATGAAAGCCTTATGAATTAACAGCACAAACTCAGGGGAGAAAACTCACCCTGACCCTCCGCCTCCAAATTAGGAGTAACGGATGTAGGAGCTCCTCTGGCAGCCTGTAAACGAGGCGTCCCCCTGCCCTCAGATTCCTCCACAACCGCGAGGGTCGAGGCATGCGGCGCTTCCAAAATGGCACCCGCTGCAGCTCCATCGAGCGGGAAGAAACATCGCTCGGCATGCTCATACTAGCGTGAGCGTCTAAGGAGCACGTTTTACACAGCCCCGCTGCTGATCTGCGTTTACCACAACGGGAGCAGCACTTAACTCCTTCAGCACCCATCGTCTGTTTTTTACAGAACGGGAATATAGCAATAAAATGGCGGCTTCGCGCCAAAACTTACCCCGATCGGAACGGCATACCCGGGACCGCCCCAGAGGAGATGGGCACCACTCTCACCTCAGAGGACCGAGTCAATGAGCTCCGGTCAAGCTGCACAGAACCCGAATCACTGGAAAAAGCCTCAGAACAGCCACACAGTAAAAGCGCGCTTTTTTTTTTTTTTTAATGCTGTGAGGAAAGTTGGAGGCAGGCAGCAACAGAGGGACTCCGGGAGGCGGGGGGAATGGGTAAGGCAGGGAAAGGGCGAACCTATATGCCTTTAAAGTGGGCACCACCAGCCACAACACCCCTGCTCAACTGGCAAAGCACAGGAGCCACCCCAGGCAGTCTGAAATCCAGGAGCTGATCAAGCTACGTCCACACCTGCTGGGAGATAGAGAAATACTGAAGGCAGTTGGGGCTAGCCATCCAAGAAGCACTATGGTTTTTCAATGTTCTCTATCTCCACCTGCTGGTAGGTGGATACAACCCATCAGTAAATGGATTCATCTGCTGCTGATGACAAGGAACAGAGATGCCTAAACTGAGCAGAAATTTAGAGCTTCCTGGGTCATATTCCAAGGATGCTGCTCAAGAGACTGGAGTACCACTGGGAGACAACAGAGGATGATGGATTGAGAGAAATTCAGCGGAGGTTATGCAGCTGCAACAGTCTGTGAGTGGGGCTGAAATGGGCTCTTTGGTTGGTACTGCTGCAACATTATAACTTTCGATACCTGAGTTTCTTTCTGCCTGTCCTGCTTCCATTACGTTGGAAGTCATTTGGGAGGTGATCACTGACTTGAGTACAGATCTGTGTCCACAAATATGAGTTTTATCTAATGCAGTAAGACAACTGAAAGCAAAGAGAGCCAAGAACACCACACAAATTCACAACCAGAGGGAAAATAAACACCCACACCTTTTGGACAACAACGATGCATGAACAGTGAAACGTAACAACCAAGGATATACACTTCATGAGAAAATGGGATGAAGCTAGTGAAAAAACACTAAACAAAATACCAGCACTATCAATGAAAACCAGAAATTAATAAAAAAACATGTCCCTGGTGTAACAAGCTACTACACATGAAAAAAAAACTGCACAGGAAACTTGAAAACATGAGCCAAAAACAAAACAAACACACAAAAAAAAAACCATATGGAGAAAAGCCATAAGAAAATACACAAACAACATAAAGAAAACTAAAGCAGAACATTACAGCACATATGCGAACTCTGAACAGACTAATAGGATAAAAAAAATTCGAACTCATGAACAAACTACTGAAAACCCAAGACATATTGGCATCAACTGAACCACCAACAGAAGCAGAGGAGCTTGCACAATATTTAAAAAACAAAACAGCAAACACAAGAGCAAACTTAGTAATATCACAAACATCAATCACTGACTTCCTACAAAACTGCGAAACAAAAGATATCCACACTGTGGCAGATACTGGACCACATTCAAACCACCCAAACAAAACACAGTAAAGTGGAGGAGTGGCCTAGTGGTTAGGGTGGTGGACTTTGGTCCTGGGGAACTGAGGAACTGAGTTCGATTCCCGGCACAGGCAGCTCCTTGTGACTCTGGGCAAGTCACTTAACCCTCCATTGCCCCATGTAAGCCGCATTGAGCCTGCCATGAGTGGGAAAGCGCGGGGTACAAATGTAACAAAAAAAAAAAATAACTACTGACTAAGTATGCATGCACATACTGCATGCTAGACAACTGCCCTAACTACATGATGAAAGACCCACCAGACTAGTTCATAGAGCGCTTCACCAAACACATTGCATTCATGTTCGCAAAGGGACAATTTCCAACAGACAAAGGCGAAATAGTACCAACACCAGTCCCCAAAAACACAAAAAGCAAAATTAGTGACATCACAAACTACAGACCAGTGGCCTCAATACCGCTAACTGGGCAACACAATAATAATGGGTGATTTCTATTACCCCGATATTGACTGGGTAAATGTAACATCAGGACATGCTAGGGAGGTAAAATTCCTTGATAAAATCAAGGACTGCTTTATGGAGCAGCTGGTACAGGAGCCGACGAGAGAAGGAAAAATTCTAGACCTAGTCCTTAGTGGAGAGCATGATCTGGTGCGGGAGGTAATAGTGCAGTGGCCGCTTGATAACAGTGATCATAATATGATCGGATTTGATATTAGCTTTGAAGTTTACATAGGAAATCAAATACTTTAGCATTTAACTTTAAAAAAGGAGACTATGATAAAATGAGAAGAACATGAAAAAAAAAAAAAAAAAAACTTAGAGGAGCGACTGCGAGGGTCAAAAATTTACATCAGGCGTGGATGCTGTTCAAAAACACCATCCTGGAAGCCCAGGCCAAATATATTCCGAATATTAAAAAAGGAGGACGGAAGACCAAACTACAGCCTGCGTGCTTAAAATGTGAGGTGAAGGAAGCTATTAGAGCTAAAAGAAAATCTTACAGAAAATGGAAGAAGGAACCGACTGAAAATAATAAGAAACAGCATAAGGAATGTCAAGTGCAAAGAGCTGATAACGAAGGCTAAGAGGGACTTCGAAAAAAAGAATGCGTTGGGAGGCAAAAACACATAGTAAAAAATTTTTTAGGTATATTAAAAGCAGGAAGCCGGCAAAAGAATCGGTTGGACCACTAGATGACCGAGGAGTAAAAGGGGCGATCAGAGAAAACAAAGTCGTAGAGGAGAGATTAAATGAATTCTTTGCTTCGGTCTTCACCGAGGAAGATTTGGGTGGGATACTGGTGCCGGAAATGGTATTCGAAGCTGAGTCGGAGAAACTTAATGCATTCTCTGTAAACCTGGAGGATGTAAAGGGGCAGTTCTACAAACTGAAGAGTAGCAAATCTCCTGGACCGAATGGTATTCATCCCAGAGCACTGATAGAACTGAAAAATGAGTTTGCAGAGCTACTGTTAGAAATATGTAATTTATCCTTAAAATCGAGTGTGGTACCGGAAGATTGGAGGGTGGCCAAAGTATTGCCGATTTTTAAAAAAGGTTCCAGTGGAGATCCGGGAAATT
The DNA here is from genome assembly GCF_901765095.1 of Microcaecilia unicolor. Lineage (NCBI taxonomy): Eukaryota > Metazoa > Chordata > Amphibia > Gymnophiona > Siphonopidae > Microcaecilia > Microcaecilia unicolor. The sequence goes on along the minus strand of NW_021963078.1, from coordinate 138,499 downwards.
ATACACCGGTGAGTCTGAAGTCGGTGCCGAGCAAAATGGTAGAGACTATTATAAAGAACAAAATTACAGAGCATATTCAAAAGCATGGATTTATGAGACGTGAGTCAACATGGATTTCTTTGAAGGGGTGAACAAACATGTGGATAAAGGTGAGCTGGTTGATATTGTGTATCTGGATTTTTAGAAGACGTTTGACAAAGTACATAAGACAACAAAGAGAGCGGAAGGAAAACCAAAATAGACCAGATAAAAACCATAACGAGTAAGAGCACCAAAGAAGTTTATTAGGACCTAATAAACTTCTTTGGTGCTCTTACTCTTTATGGTTTTTATCTGGTCTATTTTGGTTTTCCTTCCACTCTCTTTGTTGTCTTATGTGTTTGCGGGAGACTTGGACCTTCTTTTTGTTGGTTTGACAAAGTACCTCATGAAAGACTCCAGAGGAAATTGGAGAGTCATGGGATAGAAGGTAGTGTTCTATTGGGGATTAAAAACTGGTTAAAAGATAGAAAACAGAGAGGAAGTGACGTCACGAAGCCGAATGGACGCCTGATCCTCTTGCTCCGCTATCCCCCACTGGTTTAAAGGCAACAACTGTGGTAATAAACTCTCTTCCCGCTGGAAACGGCAGTATCGTGAAGGCGAATACTTACCCGCCAACATGAGCAAAAAAAGTTCTGTTCCCTCGCGGGATAACGATCGGTTATCCACACGGCAGCTGGCATGGGGCCTGTCACAGCCAGCCTCTCCTAAGCCACGAGGCTCATCGACATCGGAGTTGGATTCGACCTGTTCCCGCGATGGGGGTGGCGACCCTGCCCCAACACCAGCCCTTCCAGCTGAACTGATGAAATGTATTGAGGTAATCCGTGCTGAAATTCGGGCTTCCAAAGATGAAATCCTAGAGCAGTTGACGCGCTGAATGTGGACTTGAGGGAGCTGGGGGGCAGGGTGGAAGCGCTGGAGGAAAAAGCGGATGAACAGGAGGAAAAAAATGAAGTGGTGGAGAGGAGATTGAACAAACTCGACGAGAGGGCGGAGGAGCTGCAGTTCCAGATGGACGATAGTGAAAATCGAGGGCAAAGACAAAATCTCAGATTCCGCGGTGTCCCGGAGAGTGGGGGCATGGAGGAAGACCAGACAGTGGTGAGAACTATATGTGCGCAATTGATGGGAGAGAACTTTGATGCTTCAGCAATGGGCATAGATAGAGCCCACAGAGCGCTGGGTAAAGTCAGAGAAAACAGACCGCGGGACATAGTGGTCAGATTCACCTCCTATGTCAGTAAAGAGCAGATATGGCAGAAGGCACGCCAGAACCCCACATTGGAGTTTAATGGGGCATGAGTATGGATCTATCAGAACTTATCTATATTTACTCTGTCTCAGAGAAGAGCAATGAAACCGGCAATAGAGATCCTGATTAAGGAAAAAATAGCATGCAGATGGAATTTCCCGTTCGCTCTGTGTTTTGAACTTAAAGGTGAACAAATCAGATGCAGAAAGGTGGAGATTGCGTAGAAATCGTTGTATGAGGCGGGACTGGCCCCAACAGAGACCTGTGAGAATGGCATCCGCTACAAAGATCCGGATGCAGAAGTGGAAACGGGTGGAAAAAGCAGGCAAGAGGAGTGTGAAACAGACATGACAGACTAAAACCTGGACTGGTTAAATTACCTTGGTCTTTGCTTATTTGAAAAGTTTGGTGGGGAGTAAGAACTAAGAGAGAGGATAAAAAAGGGTTGGAACTGGAGTGGGGGGAGGTTCGCAGTTAATTGAACGATGGTGTAATTTGGGGGGAGTGAGGCGGGGGGAGGTGATTAGGTGGGAAGATCAGGGGGGTTTTCAGTAATCCTACTTCAATCTTGGTTCGGTAGCTGGGGGTTAGCTTTCTCTTGGATCCCAAGTGGTGCTGGATAGCACTAGTTGGTGGGTAGATGATAGAGGGTGGGAATGGGGACTGGGGAGGAGGGGAGCAGGTAGAGGGGGGAGATAGGGGTAAGGTTAAGGGAATAGATAGAGTAGTGGGGAGGGGGGAGAGGGGAAGGCAAGAGAAAAGGGACTATGGGAACAACACAAACCTTTCATCAAAAAGGTGCTATTTATTAAAAGATTTGAATGGCTGACTATAAATTTCTTACTTATAATGTAAAAGGCTTGAACTCCCCATATAAACGGCATGCCTTGGGGAGGGAACTGCGTATGATGCATCCACACATGGTATTCTTGCAAGAAACCCATTTCCAAAAAACACATGAGAAATACCTCTCTTTTAGGCAATATCCAACAGTGTATTTGGCTTCGGATGCAAAAGGCACTAAAAAGAGAGGGGTGGCTATCATGTTTCACAGGGATGTACAGGTCCAGATATTACATGTGAGAAGGGATGCAGAGGGACGCTATCTATTCTTGCTTGTCCTTTTGGAGCAGGAGGAATATACTCTGGTGAATGTGTATGCTCCCAATGAGTGACAGGAGCACTTTTTTGGGGGACTCCAGAGAGAGCTACAGGCTTTTGCCAGAGGGAAGCTATTAGTGGCCGGAGACTTTAACGCCACTATGCAGCCCGGATTAGACTGGTCACCTCCTCCATCTCCAATGGACTATAAAATATCTCGGTCCTTGAAAATTTTGTAGATGAGATGGGGCTATGCGACGGGTGGAGAGTGGGGCATCCTAGAAGGAGGGACTATACTTATTATTCTCATGTGCACCTCTCTTATTCCAGGTTGGATTATCTGTTTGTCGACAAGACTCTCTCGGAGGGGGGAGGAGGAGCTCATATAGGTCAAATTACTATCTCGGACCATGCTCCGACATGGATTGTCCTCCCCTCTTTGAGAAAGGAAGTAAGAGGTAAGAGATGGACTCTAAATAATTGTTTATTGCAAGACCCAACTATTGTAGCTAAATTTATGTCAATACTACAAGGATACTTTGAGCTAAATATGGACTCAGGGCCTAGTCTTGACACAGTGTGGGATGCCTTTAAGGCGGTCTCAAGAGGTTATTTTATTAAATGTGCTAGCCAGAGGAATAGAATACATAAGGAAAGGATGGCTAAATGCATGGAGCGATTGGGAGCCTTGGAGGCCAGATACAGGACCACAGGTTCGGTGTCTGACTACCGAAAGCTTCAAGAGGTGAGGCTGGAGATAGCAGATATGCATGAAGAGAGCTTGAAATCCGTGCATGCACGTTTGAAACAGGTATACTATGAGTCCACAAATAAACCTGGAAGGTTATTGGCTAACAAATTACGAAAGATGAGAGCAGACAGGCACATTTTGAGAGTGAAGGGTGACAAGGGGACTATGCTGCACTCCTCAACACAGATTAGGGAAAGATTCGCACAGTACTATGAAGCCTTGTACTCGGAGGATGCTGCTGTACAAACAGGGGAGATTGACAGATATTTGCAGCAAAGAGGACTGTCAGTTTTGACGGAACAGCAAAAGAGGGATCTGGAAGCCCCGGTGCAGGTAGACAAAGTGACTCAGGTTATTAAAACTTTGCCAACAGGAAAAGTGCCAGGCCTGGATGGCTTCACTAACGAATTTTTTAAAACATTCGGGGGGATACTGGCCCCTTATCTAACGCTGGTCATTAACTCGGTGAGAGAGGGAGCTCCTCTACCAAAGACCATTATGGAGGCATGGGTAGCAGTCATACTGAAACCCTGTAAAGATAGCACTGACTGTGCAGCGTACAGACCAATCTCAATACTTAATGCTGATGTAAATATTTTGGCAAAGGTATTGGCGAATCATCTGGGAAAGGTGTTCCCACATTTGATACACCCGGATCAGGTTGGATTTGTGGCTAGAAGACAGGCAGGAGACAATATAAGAAGAATGCTGGATCTAGTGTTTCAGGCAAGAAAGAAGGCCAGCCCGGTGGTGTTGTTGGGTCTAGACGCGGAAAAGGCCTTCGACCGGGTTCACTGGGGATATCTGGATAAGGTCTTACAGAGAGTGGGGATTGGACAGTTTTATAGGTCCTGGATTTGAGCGTTCTACTCATCCCCAAGTGCCTGTGTGAGAGTCAATGGATGGATCTCGGGGACATTTAAGCTGGGATGAGGTACGAGGCAGGGGTGCCCATTGTCCCCCCTCTTGTTCGCCTTAGCAATAGAACCCTTGGCGGAGGCCATTCGGGAGAATGTCGACATTACAGGGGTCAAGGTAGGTGGACAAGAACATAAAATTGCATTGTTCACGGATGATGTCCTGTTGTCGTTGACCAAGCCGTTGATATCCTTGCCTAATGTGGTGCGGGAGATTGAGGGATACACTAGAGTGTCAGGATATAAACTCAATGCGAGTAAGTCAGTAGGATTAGCTATTGGAGTCCCAGGGGGTCTTATGGACACTTTAAAAACATCCTTTGCATTTAAATGGGAGGAGAGGGAATTAAAATATTTGGGGGTACAGATTCCTAAAGACTGGTCAGAGGTTTTTGCAGTTAATTACCCGGGTCTTCAAAAGGCTATACTTCGAGACCTGGAGAGATGGATGCCAATGGGGCTATCCTGGATGGGACGGGTCGCGGCTGACAATATGAATATTTTGCCTCGGCTTCCATACCTATTCCAGGTACTTCCATTGCGATTGCCTAGAGCCTTTTTGTCGGGACTGCAGAACAGTCTTATCCGTTTTATCTGGAATAACAAAAGACCGCGTTTACCGCGAACAGTACTATACAAAAGCAGGAGGGAGGGGGGCTTGGGGGTCCCCAACTTGTATTGGTACTATTCTGCTGCACAGTCGAGAGCAGCGGTGGAATGGTTCCGGAAGGAAGACCATAAAACATGGGTGCACAGTGAACAAGCTATGGTCGGGTCTCGTCCACTAGGACACTTGATGTGGTTACCGAGCAAATATAGAGGACAGATAGACAAATTCCCTCCTGCGGTGCAGGTTACATTCCACTACTGGGACCATATGTTTGAGGAGTGTCAGCCCCTTGTGTCCGGATTGGCGCCCATAGTGAATAACACGAGGTTTGGTCCGGGAGTGGGGAATACCACATTTTGCAGGTGGACTGAAGTGGGGCTAGATATGTGTGGGCAGCTGCATGTGGGAACAGACATGATACCATTTGACAGATTAATAGAGGACTATGGCCTTAGGACTGAGGACAGGTATGCATATGCACAAATACAACATTTCCTGCAGGGACCAACTTATGTAGAATGTATGAAAAGAAAGAGAGATTCCCCGGAGGGAGTGGAAAACATGAAAAAAGATCTGAAGAAGCTAGAAGAATGGTCTAACGTTTGGCAATTAAAATTCAATGCGAAGAAATGCAAAGTGATGCACTTAGGGAGTAGAAATCCAAGGAAGACGTATGTGTTAGGCGGGGAGAGTCTGATAGGCACGGACGGGGAGAGGGATCTTGGGGTGATAGTATCTGAGGACCAGAAGGCGACGAAACAGTGCGACAAGGCGGTGGCCGTAGCTAGAAGATTCCTAGGCTGTATAGAGAGAGGAGTGACCAGCAGAAGAAAGGAGGTTTTAATGCCCCTGTATAAGACGTTGGTGAGGCCCACCTGGAGTATTGTGTTCAGTTTTGGAGGCCGTATCTTGCGAAGGATGTTAAAAAAATGGAAGCGGTGCAAAGAAAAGCTACGAGGATGGTATGGGATTTGCATTCCAAGACATATGAAGAGAGACTTGCTGACCTGAACATGTATACCCTGGAGGAAAGGAGGAACAGGGGTGATATGATACAGACGTTCAAATATTTGAAAGGTATTAATCCGCAAACTAATCTTTTCCAGAGATGGGAAGGCGGTAGAACGAGAGGACATAAAATGAGATTGAAGGAGGGCAGACTCAGGAAAGATGTCAGGAAGTATTTCTTCACGGAGAGGGTGGTGGACGCTTGGAATGCCCTCCCGCGGGAGGTGGTGGAGATGAAAACGGTAACGGAGTTCAAACATGCGTGGGATATGCATAAAGGAATCCTGTGCAGAAGGAATGGATCCTCAGAAGCTTAACTGAAATTGGGTGGCGGAGCAGGTGGGGGGAAGAGGGGTTGGTGGTTGGGAGGCTAGGATAGGGGAGGGCAGACTTATACAGTCTGTACCAGAGCCGGTGATGGGAGGCGGGACTGGTGGTTGGGAGACGGGAAATACTGCTGGGCAGACTTATACGGTCTGTGCCCTGAAAAGGACAGGTACAAATTCAAGGTAAGGTATACACATATGAGTTTCTCTTGGGCAGACTGGATGGACCATGCAGGTCTTTTTCTGCCGTCATCATCTACTATGTAGAAGAGGTGTGTGTAGACACAAGGTCTACACGAGGCATGATCACCTATTTACAGTGGGGGAAATAAGTATTTGATCCCTTGCTGATTTTGTAAGTTTGCCCACTGACAAAGACATGAGCAGCCCATAATTGAAGGGTAGGTTATTGGTAACAGTGAGAGATAGCACATCACAAATTAAATCCGGAAAATCACATTGTGGAAAGTATATGAATTTATTTGCATTCTGCAGAGGGAAATAAGTATTTAATCCCTCTGGCAAACAAGACCTAATACTTGGTGGCAAAACCCTTGTTGGCAAGCACAGCGGTCAGACGTCTTCTGTAGTTGATGATGAGGTTTGCACACATGTCAGGAGGAATTTTGGTCCACTCCTCTTTGCAGATCATCTCTAAATCATTAAGAGTTCTGGGCTGTCGCTTGGCAACTCGCAGCTTCAGCTCCCTCCATAAGTTTTCAATGGGATTAAGGTCTGGTGACTGGCTAGGCCACTCCATGACCCTAATGTGCTTCTTCCTGAGCCACTCCTTTGTTGCCTTGGCTGTATGTTTTGGGTCATTGTCGTGCTGGAAGACCCAGCCACGACCCATTTTTAAGGCCCTGGCGGAGGGAAGGAGGTTGTCACTCAGAATTGTACGGTACATGGCCCCATCCATTCTCCCATTGATGCGGTGAAGTAGTCCTGTGCCCTTAGCAGAGAAACACCCCCAAAACATAACATTTCCACCTCCATGCTTGACAGTGGGGACGGTGTTCTTTGGGTCATAGGCAGCATTTCTCTTCCTCCAAACACGGCGAGTTGAGTTCATGCCAAAGAGCTCAATTTTTGTCTCATCTGACCACAGCACCTTCTCCCAATCACTCTCGGCATCATCCAGGTATTCACTGGCAAACTTCAGACGGGCCGTCACATGTGCCTTCCGGAGCAGGGGGACCTTGCGGGCACTGCAGGATTGCAATCCGTTATGTCGTAATGTGTTACCAATGGTTTTCGTGGTGACAGTGGTCCCAGCTGCCTTGAGATCATTGACAAGTTCCCCCCTTGTAGTTGTAGGCTGATTTCTAACCTTACTCATGATCAAGGATACCCCACGAGGTGAGATTTTGCGTGGAGCCCCAGATCTTTGTCGATTGACAGTCATTTTGTACTTCTTCCATTTTCTTACTATGGCACCAACAGTTGTCTCCTTCTCGCCCAGCGTCTTACTGATGGTTTTGTAGCCCATTCCAGCCTTGTGCAGGTGTATGATCTTGTCCCTGACATGCTTAGACAGCTCCTTGCTCTTGGCCATTTTGTAGAGGTTAGAGTCTGACTGATTCACTGAGTCTGTGGACAGGTGTCTTTCATACAGGTGACCATTGCCGACAGCTGTCTGTCATGCAGGTAACGAGTTGATTTGGAGCATCTACCTGGTCTGTAGGGGCCAGATCTCTTACTGGTTGGTGGGGGATCAAATACTTATTTCCCTCTGCAGAATGCAAATAAATTCATATACTTTCCACAATGTGATTTTCCGGATTTAATTTGTGATGTGCTATCTCTCACTGTTACCAATAACCTACCCTTCAATTATGGGCTGCTCATGTCTTTGTCAGTGGGCAAACTTACAAAATCAGCAAGGGATCAAATACTTATTTCCCCCACTGTATATGAATTTCTGGCCGCCCGTCTTAAGCCATACACTTTGCACCGGAAGCGGTGGGAACAGGAATTAAATTTCACATTGTCAGAAGTAGAATGGCGGAGGATGGAGAGGACGATTTTGAAATCCTCTCGGGCTGTAGCCATGAAGGAAAATGCACTCAAGATATTTTATAGATGGTACCTTACGCCGATAAGATTACACCACATGTATGCTAATGTGGCGAAAGATTGCTGGAGAAATTGTGGGGGAATGGGAACAATGGGGCACATTTGGTGGACATGTCCCAAGGCGCAGGCATACTGGAAAAGTGTGCATGCACGGCTTCAGGCCTGGACGGGGAGATCTGTGCAGTGGCATCCTCTGATTTTCATTCTGGGCTGGAGACCAGAGGGTCTTACAGCTAGCCAATGGGCCCTGGTGAGAGGGTCACTACATGCTGCCCGCATTAACTTGGCTCAGCAGTGGAAAGCGGTGCAGGTCCCCTCACTGGTGAATTGGATTACGAAGATGCGGTATATCTGTGAGACGGAGAGACTGACAGCCATTAAAAACAAATCAGTGCCAGTGTGGGAAAAGGCTTGGAAACCATTTTTGAATGCGTGTGTTGGATGAAAGGTATAAGGTTAGGGGGGGGGGGGGGTTAAGGGAGGGGTGGCTTTGGGTTTAGAAGGGAGGGAACTGTAGGATGTGGGGTTAGGTACCTTGTGTTGGAAGTTTAACAATTAAAAATTAAAAAAGTTTTGAAGTGACTTAAAAAATATAATTAGCATGGATAATTACTCAAAATACTTGTTTAGGAAGGTACTCTGTGTTAGAGTTAGGATAACTGTTCCATTCTGTGTTGAATTGTGCTGAGTACTTTTTGTTCTGTATTATTAATGTTCAATAAAGACTTCTAAAAATTAAAAAAAAAAAAGATAGAAAACAGAGAGTAGGGTTAAATGGTCAGTATTCTCAATGGAGAAGGATAGTTAAGTGGGGTTCCCAGGGGTCTGTGCTCGGACCGCTGCTTTTTAACATATTTATAAATGAACTAGAGATGGGAGTAACTAGTGAGGTAATTAAATTTGCTAATGACACAAAGCTATTCAAAGTCGTTAAATCGCAGGAGGATTGTGAAAAACTACAAGAGGACCTTAGAGACTGGGAGACTGGGCGTCTAATTCTACTAATCATTTCTACAGCACTACTAGATGTATGCAGCGCTGTACACATTATATGCAGGTACTATCTCTGTCCTCAGAGGGCTCACAATCTAAGTTTTTTGCACCTGGGGTAATGGAGGGTTAAGTGACTTGCCCAAGGTCACAAGGAGCTGCAGTGAAAATTGAACCCAGGTTGCCAGGGTCAGAGCCTGCTGCACTAACCATTAGTCCACTCCTCCACTCCCACTCTCAACTCTGCACTTTTATTTTATCTGCATTTGATATACAACCTTTATACATTTGGAAAAGATTTCCTGTTTGTAATTTATACTCCCTCACTGGTCTTAATCAAATTCAGTCAAACAGCCCATCTTTTGAGGCTCCTTTTAAATCTTAACCCTAATTCATAATATAATCCAAGCTCTAAACAAGTTAAGTCAAGTACAGTTGGTAGGCCCTGCACTACAGATTTAAAATTACGTTTAATGTGAGAAAGTGCAAAGTGATGCATGTGGGAAAGAGGAACCCAAATTATAGCTACATCATGCAAGGTTCCACGTTAGGAGTCACGGACCAAGAAAGGGATCTAGGTGTCGTCGTTGATGATACGTTGAAACCTTCTGCGGCTAAGAAAGCAAATAGAATGTTAGGTATTATTAGGAAAGGAATGGAAATCAAAAATGAGGATGTTATAATGCTTTTGTATCACTTCATGGTGCAACCGCACCTCGAATATTGTGTTCAATTCTGGTCGCCGCATCTCAAAAAAGATATAGTGGAATTAGAAAAGGTGCAGGGAAGGGTGACAAAAATGATAAAGGGGATGGGACAACTTCCCTATGAGGAAAGGCTAAAGCGCCTAGGGCTCTTCAGCTTGGAGAAAAGGCGGCTGAGGGGAGATTTGATAGAGGTCTATAAAATAATGAGTGGCGTTGAACAGGTAGATGTGAAGCGTCTGTTCACGCTTTCCAAAAATACTAGGACTAGGGGGCATGCGATGAAGCTACAATGTAGTAAATTTAAAACGAATCGGAGAAAACGTTTCTTCACTCAACGTGTAATTCAACTCTGGAATTCGTTGCCAGAGAATGTGGTAAAGGTGGTTAGCTTAGCGAAGTTTTAAAAAGGTTTGGACAGCTTCCTAAAGGAAAAGACCATAAACCGTTATTAAATGGACTAGGGGAAAATTCACTATTTCTAGGATAAACAGTATAAAATGTTTTGTATTTTTTTGGGATATTGCCAGGTATTTGTGACCTGGATTGGCCACTGTTGGAAACAGGATGCTGGGCTTGATGGACCTTTGGTCTTTCCCAGTATGGCAATACTTATGTACTTATGTATGTACTTATGTACTTATGATATGTCACGGCTCTGTTTTCAATTCTTTACCTCCACCTGCTGCTTGATGAACTCAACTTTCCCACAGATTCTGTAATAGTGGGAAGCTACATAATGGAAATTCACTTTTTTTGCTGATGCACTCTCTGGATCTGCCTATATGAAAGCAGTGCATGAAAAACAATGACGTCACATGTCACGCAACAGCCTCTTCCACAATCTGCAACTAGGGTCCAAAGACTCGACTGTGCTGTCAATCCACTGATTGGTTAATGGAATTCAAAACCATGTGCAATTAGAGTGCGCAGATATTATTACTGTGAGATAAACAATAATACAACCAAAATAACCAATAATGATTCATTTTTAATGCTCTGAATTCCTCTTGAGTTAGTTGCCAAGGTAAAATTATGTATAATCATACCTGATAATTTTCTTTCCATTAATCATAGCTGATCAATCCATAGACTGGTGGGCTGTGTCCATCTACCAGCAGGTGGAGATAGAGAGCAAACTTTTGCCTCCCTATATGTGGTCATGTGCTGCCGGAAACTCCTCAGTATGTCGATATCAAAGCTCCATCCGCAGGACTCAGCACTTAGAGAATTACACCCACGAAGGGACACTCTGCCCAGCTCACCACCGCCGAAACGGGGGAGGGGAATTAACCCAGCTCATCCCCACACAAGTGGGGGAGGGGAATCCGTCCAGCTCATCCCCGCGGAGCGGGGGAGGGACACCACACCCGCCGAAGCGGGGGGATCTGGCTTATCCTGCAACCGCAACCGCGGGAGGAGCTGACTGACCCTAACACCGCCGAAGCGGGAGGGGTACAAAGCTGCCCTACAGCCGCACGAAGCGGGAGGGAGCGCCGGCAGAATTTATGTCTCAATCCAGCCCCGTAAAACGGAGGGGAGAGGAATGCAGCAGCTCACTGTAACACAAACTCGTCTCAACTCTTGAAGAATCCAAGTGAAAGAAGAACTTGAACACGAAGTCCTCCTGAAGTAACTGAAGGCTAAACTTGAACCTAAAATTCAACCAGAATATAAACAGTACAGATATCTGGGAGGGGCTATGGATTGATCAGCTATGATTAATGGAAAGAAAATTATCAGGTATGATTATACATAATTTTACCTTCCATATCATCAAGCTGATCAATCCATAGACTGGTGGGATGTACCGAAGCAGTACTCACCCAGGGCGGGACATAGAAATCCCTGACCTCAACACTGAAGCTCCAAACCAGGCCTCCACCCGTGCAGCCACAGTCAAACGGTAATGCTTGGAGAATGTATGAGCCGAAGCCCACGTTGCCGCCTTGCATATCTCTTCCAAGGAGACGGATCCGGCCTCTGCCATCGAGGCCGCCTGAGCTCTCGTGGAGTGAGCCTTCAGCTGGATAGGCGGCACCTTCCCCGCGGCCACATAAGCCGCTGCAATGGCTTCCTTGACCCCTCTTGCCACTGTAGGCTTAGCAGCCTGCAGACCCTTACGAGGACCTGCAAACAGGACAAACAGATGATCCGATTTCCGGAAATCATTGGTCACTTCCAAGTATCTGATGATGACTCGTCTCACATCCAGATATTCAAGAGCGGAGTACTCCTCTGGGTAGTCCTCCCTACGAAAGGAAGGGAGACAGAGCTGCTGATTCACATGGAAGCGAGAACCAATCTTGGGCAGGAAGGCAGGCACTGTGCGAATAGTCACTCCTGCCTCAGTGAACTGCAGAAAAGGCTCTCGACATGAGAGCGCCTGGAGCTCGGAAACTCTTCTGGCTGAAGTGATAGCCACCAAAAAGACTGCTTTCAACGTCAGGTCTTTCAGAGATGCCCTCGACAAGGGTTCCAAAGGCGGCTTCTGCAATGCTCTTAGCACCAGGTTGAGATTCCACGCAGGCACCACTGAGTGCAGAGGAGGGCGCAGGTGATTAACTCCCTTGAGAAAGCGCACCACATCTGGCTGCGAAGCCAGGGAAGCACCCTTCAGGCGGCCCCTGAAGCAAGCCAGAGCCGCTACCTGGACTTTAAGGGAACTGAGCGACAGGCCTTTCTCCAGACCTTCTTGCAGGAACGCCAACACTGAAGAAATTGGAGCAGTGAAGGGAGAAAGTGAGCCTGCTTCACACCATGCTGCAAAGATACGCCAAACCCTGGCGTAAGCAGTAGAAGTAGAGCGCTTCCTCGTTCTCAGCATAGTGGGATGACCTTGTCTGAGAAGCCCTTCCTCAGACGCTGCCGCTCAATAGCCAGGCCGTAAGACCAAAGGGAGAGGGATCCTCCATCACCACGGGACCCTGATGTAACAGGCCCTGCTCCACTGACAGCCGCAGAGGATCGTCGACTGAGAGCCTGAACAAGTCCGCATACCAGGGACGTCTGGGCCAATCCGGACCCACCAGGATTACCCTGCCGGGATGCTTTGCCACCCGGTCTAGCACCCTGCCCAACATGGGCCAGGGCGGGAACACATAGAGGAGCTCTTGTGTCGGCCACTGTTGGAGAAGAGCATCTACTCCCAGGGATCGAGGGTCCCGTCCTCTGCTGAAAAAGCGCGGCACTTGGCCATTGGCCGATGACGCCATCAGATCTAGGCTCGGCTGGCCCCAGCGCTTCGTGATGTCCAAGAACGCCTGAGCAGATAGTTTCCACTCTCCGGGCTCCAAGGTATGGCGACTGAGAAAGTCCGCCTTGACATTCATGACTCCGGCAATGTGGGCCGCTGAAAGCTGCTCCAGGTTCTCTTCCGCCCACTGGCAAAGACTCATAGCCTCCTTGGCTAGAGGGGCGCTCTTGGTACCTCCCTGGCGGTTGATATAGGCCACAGCCGTGGCATTGTCCGACAGGACCCGTACAGGCTTCAACACCAGTACCGGGATGAACTCCAATAACACCAACCGAATGGCTCTGAGTTCCAGGAGGTTGATAGACCACTTGCCTCTGCAGGAGACTAGAGCCCCTGCGCTGTCCTTCCCAAGCAGTGGGCTCCCCAGCCCATCAAAGAGGCGTCTGTCGTGACGACAATCCACTCCGGGGTCACCAGAGGCAATCCTGCAGACAACTTGTCTGTCTGCGTCCACCAGCTCAGCGCCTTGCGCACTGCTGGGTCCACGGGAAGGCGCACAGCATAATCCTCCGACATCGGAGTCCAGCGCAGCAGCAGAGATAGCTGTAGTGGTCTCATATGAGCCCTGGCCCAGGGCACTACTTCCATCGAGGCCGTCATAGAGCCCAACAGCTGCACGTAGTCCGAAGCCCGAATAGGAGAGGCTACTAGGAACTAGCCCACCTGAGCCTGAAGCTTGACAATCCGATTGTCTGGCAGGAACACTCTGCCCACTTGGGTGTCGAATCGAACTCCCAGATACACCAGGGACTGAGTCGGGCGCAGCTGGCTCTTCTTCCAGTTGATGATCCATCCCAGGGAGCTCAAAAGAGCAACTACCCGGTCCATAGCTTTGCCGCACTCTGCATAAGAGGGGGCTCGGATCAACCAGTCGTCCAGATAAGGATGGACTTGTACTCCTTCCTTTAGCAGGAAGGCCGCTATGACCCCCATTACTTTGGAAAAGGTCCGCGGAGCAGTAGCCAACCCGAAAGGGAGGGCTCTGAACTGGAAGTGTCGTCTCAGGACTGTAAAACGCAGAAAGCGTTGGAGAGGAGGCCAGATGGGAATATGCAGGTACGCTTCCCTGATGTCCAAGGAAGCCAAGAACTCTCCTGCCTTCACTGCCGCTATAACAGAGCGGAGAGTCTCCATGCGAAAGTGCCTCACTTTCAAGGCCCGATTGACCCCTTTGAGGTCGAGGATAGGCCGGACAGAACCTCCTTTCTTTGGAACCACAAAGTAAATGGAGTAACGTCCCTTGCCAATCTGATTTTTTGGCACCGGAACGACCGCACCCAGGCGGATCAGGTTGTCCAAGGTCTGCTGCACTACCACAGCTTGACCGGAGACTTGCAGGGAGAGAGTACAAACCCGTCTCTTAAGGGTTGGCAGAACTCTAGCTTGTAGCCGTCTCTGATGACTTCCAGCACCCACGCGTCTGAAGTTATAGTGGTCCACTCGCCCAGAAACGAGGACAGCCGTCCTCCAATCTGCACTGGGGCGTGGACCAAGGCCCCGTCATTGGGTATGAGACCCTGGGGGAGGACCGGAGGGAGCACCTCCGGGATGGCGGTCTCTGCGAAAGGGATGCTGCTTGGGGGAGAAATTCCTCTTGAAGGAAGAGGGGGCAGAGGAACCCGACTTGCCCGGGCGGTACCGATGGGCTTCCTGCAACCGTCCTCTGGAGGTATCGGGACGAGTACTAACCCGAGCCCTGACCTCTGGTAATTTCTTGCCCTTAGACGTGCCGAGATCGGTCACGATTTTGTCCAGCTCGACCCCAAAGAGCAGCTTGCCTTTAAAAGGCAATCTAGCCAGGCGGGATTTAGAGGCGTGGTCAGCAGACCAATGTTTCAGCCAAAGCCACCGCCGCGCAGAGACTGTCTGAGCCATGCCTTTAGCTGAGGCTCTCCAGACATCATACAGCAAGTCTGCCAAATAGGCTAAGCCCGATTCCAGGGCCGGCCAATCAGCCCTCAAGGAATGATCCGAGGGGGAAGCCCGCTGCACCATAGTCCGGCACGCCCTGGCCACATAGGAGCCGCAAACTGAGGCCTGCAAACTTAAAGCAGCTGCCTCAAAGGACGACCTTAAGGCCGCCTCCAATCTTCTGTCTTGGGCGTCCTTTAGGGCCGTGCCACCTTCCACCGGCAACGCCGTTTTCTTAGTCACCGCAGTGATTAAAGAATCCACGGTAAGCCTCACGTTCACTCACAGCCAAAGGATAGAGGCGGGACATAGCCCTAGCCACTTTAAGGCTCGTTTCCGGGACATCCCATTGAGCCGCAATTAAGGTGTGCATGGCATCATGCACGTGGAAGGTTCTAGGCGGGCGCTTCGTCCCCAGCATAATGGCAGAGCCAACAGGGGCTGAGGGAGAGACGTCCTCCGGAGAGGAAATCTTCAAAGTGTCCATGGCCTGTAACAACAGGTTGGGCAAATCCTCTGGGCTAAAAAGCCGCGCTGCAGAGGGGTCATCCGCTCCATCCGAGCGGGGATCTATCTCCTCCAAGGAATCCGCAAAGGATCGTTGGGAGACCTCAGACACGCTGCCCTCATCTACATCGGAGGAGACAAAAGTCCTCCAAGGCCTGGAAATCAACCCGAGGGCGTTTACCTCTGGGAACCTGAACCTCTTTATCAGAAGAGGGAGCAGGGGCAGCGTTTTGCATGAGGAAAGCCTGATGCAGCAGCAAAACAAACTCGGGGGAGAAACCCCCCAGACTGTGCACTTCCGCAGCCTGGGCAACAGCCCTAGACGCACTCTCAACCGGCGCTCGCAATAGCGGGGGGAGAGACATGCTGCGCATCCAAAATGGCGTCTGGCGCGAAACTCCGTGAAGGAGCCGCGCGGGAAGAACGGCGCTTAACTTTAGCCGCTTTTGTGCCGTCGCCCAAATTAAGGGCGTTCATGGCATTAATGTCTCCAACCTCAAGGGCGGCCCCGAAGAAGCCGTCCGAGCCGCGTGGCCGGCCAAGATGGCGGAGGCGAGGAGCGGGGGATGGGCGTTTATGGCGGGAAAAAACCGCCACGCCGGAGGAACGACCGGGACATTCATCGGTCACTAAACTATCACCCATCAAGGGCGAATCAGGTTGTAAAACCCCCGCATCCCCTCTAGAAGCGCTCCAGCGATCCGGGGAGCGACCCTTTGCGCCCTCGCCCTCCGACGCCATTGCCACGAGGAGAAGAATCGGGGAACCCCCTGCCCGCTATAAAAAGGTAAAATTACCTGCTTGCCGCTCCGAGCTGTAACGAACTGGTGTCCCAGTGAGTAGCTGCAATGAACGTTTAAAGAAACGTCGAATTAAACGCCTTTAAAGACGTTTAAAAATATTTTTTTTTTTTTTTTTTTTAAACGGAGCCAGCGGGAGGGGGGAGAAAAGGAGGGACCTGGCACCACCAGGTTTGCACTTGCTCAAAAGAGCCCTCAACCCCAGGCCTCAACAAAACCTAAGGATTAGGCTTGGAGGCCTAGCCAGAGCTGCTGCTGTGTGTGACCACCACCTGCTGAGATAGAGAACATACTGAGGAGTTTCCGGCAGCACATGACCACATATAGGGAGGCAAAAGTTTGCTCTCTATCTCCACCTGCTGGTAGATGGACACAACCCACCAGTCTATGGATTGATCAGCTTGATGATATGGAATGTTGGTTTAATACTTAAAGGAACATAGAAACGTACCATGCAAACATGCAACCAGTACAAGCCATGGGGCACAATTTTCTGTGAATACTATGTGACCCATGAAAAGCTATATTCAGTACATACCACTTGATCCATGGGGTCATTTGAGTAGTAGCTTTCTGAATGAGTGCAGCGAACCCACACAGGTCTGAGCAATTCTTCAACTTCCTGCTCATTCTTTACAGGAGGGATCTCTTCTGGCAGCTCCTTGTCCTTGACAGAGATATAATTCTTTGGTTTGCTGGCCTTTCGGGGCTCTGAGGAGCGTTCACGCTCATCCTCCCAGCGGCTTCTTTTTTTTTCCCGGCTTGGGGATCGGCTTTAACATGGAACAAAAACACAGTTTGTGAAAAACCACAGGTATTATAGACTGGAGCTAATAAATTGTGCTGCCATGAAAAGTAATACTGTTTCAATGTCTGCCTGCTAAAAATTTAAAATACCTCCCGCATTAAAAAAAAAAAAAATTTTAACCCCCAAAACTGGGTTAATATTCAAAGCAATTTAACCGTCTACAGACAGCTCCTGGCTGGTTATAACACTTGTTCAGAGCTAACCATTCATTTTCAGCAACATTTAATCAGTTAGTGCCACTGAAAATGTCCGGTTAGCGCCTAACTGAAAATTGGCTACTTTGGGAATGTTCCAGGGCGGAGTCAGCACTTGGGCCAATTAAGTGCCGATATTCAGCACTTAACCAGCCAAGGTAATTGAATGAAAAGGCTCATATAAACCTGAAATTCACCACCAAACCTTCTCCTCTTCACCATACAACCCACTCCCTCAACCAACCAACCAAGTCCTCCTTCTCCTCTTTTCCTGACATCACCGAAGAGGAAACCGCCCATCTTCTTTCCTCCTCGAAATGCACCACCTGTTCCTCTGACCCCATCCCCACCTAATTACTTAACACCATCTCTCCTACTGTCACCCCCTCCATCTGTCATATCCTCAACCCCTCTGTCTCCACTGCAACTGTCCCTGACACCTTCAAGCATGCTGTCGTCACACCACTCCTCAAAAAAAACATCACTTGACCCTACTTGTCCCTCCAACTACCACCCCATTTCCCTCCTATCCTTCCTCTCCAAAATACTTGAACGCGCCATTCACAGCCATTGCCTTGATTTTCTCTCCTCTCAGGCCAACCTCGATCCGCTTCAATCCGGCTTTCACCCCCTACACTCGACAGAAATGTCACTATCTAAAGTCTGCAATGACCTGTTCCTTGCCAAATCCAAAGGTCACTACTCCATCCTCATCCTCCTCGACCTATCTGCCGCTTTTGACACTGTCAATCACAACTTACTTCTTGCCACACTGTCCACATTTGGGTTCCAGGGCTCTGTCCTCTCCTGGTTCTCCTCTTACCTCTCCCACCATACTTTCAGAGTACATTCTCATGGTTCTTCCTCCACCCCCATCCCGCTCTCTGTTGGGAGTTCCTCAGGGATCGGTCCTTGGACCCCTTCTCTTCTCAATCTACACCTCTTCCCTGGCCTCCCTGATCTCATCTCATGGATTCCAATATCATCTTTATGCTGACGACACCCAGCTTTATCTCTCCACACCAGACATCACTGCAGAAACCCAGGCCAAAGTATCGGCCTGTTTATCCGACATTGCTGCCTGGATGTCCAACCGCCACCTGAAACTGAACATGGCCAAGACCAAGCTTATTGTCTTGCCACCCAAACCCACTTCTCCTCTCCCTCCACTCTCTATTTCAGTTGATAATAAACCCATCATCCCCGTCTCATCTGCCTGCAACCTCGGAGTCATCTTCGACTCTTCCCTCTCCTTCTCTGCGCATATCCAGCAAATAGCCAAGACCTGTCGCTTCTTCCTCTATAACATTAGCAAAATTCGCCCTTTCCTCTCTGAGCACACCACCCGAACTCTCATTCACTCTCTCATTACCTCTCGCCTCGACTACTGCAACCTACTCCTCACTGGCCTCCCACTTAGCCATCTATCCCCCCTTCAGTCCGTTCAGAACTCGGCTGCACGTCTTATCTTCCGCCTGGACTGATATACTCATATCACCCCTCTCCTCAAGTCACTTCACTGGCTCCCGATCAGGTACCGCATACAGTTCAAGCTTCTCTTACTAACCTACAAATGCACTCGTTCTGCAGCCCTTCCTTACCTCTCTACCCTCATCTTCCCTTATGTTCCTACCCGTAACCTCCGCTCTCAAGACAAATCCCTCCTTTCAGTACCCTTCTCCACCACCGTCAACTCCAGGCTCCGCCCTTTCTGCCTCGCCTCACCCCATGCTTGGAATAAACTCCCTGAGCCCATACGCCAGGCCCCCTCCCTGCCCATCTTCAAATCCTTACTCAAAGCCCACTTCTTCAATGTCGTCTTCGGCACCTAACCACTATACCTCTACGCAGGAAATCTAGACTGCCCCAACTTGACATTTCGTCCTTTAGATTGTAAGCTCCTTTGAGCAGGGTCTGTCCTTCTTTGTTAAACTGTACAGCACTGATTCCTTGCCCAAGTTGCTGTGAAAATCCAGCCCTGTTAGATCTTCCAGATCTCCGTCCAGATTCTTCAACGTTTCCACCGCCTCAACTATGATCGATGAAAGAGAATTCAGAACTGATACTTAATTTGAGATTTACAGTTGCTGTTTATGGACATTATAGACTCATATTTTGTTTTATTTCCAGTTTAACAATAATCCTGATTGAAAAGTTCAATTTTATTTTGTTTTTTGTTATTCCCTTTCTAGCTAATGACGCACTCTCTATTATGAATGGACAGTTGTATTGGTTTTGAAACTCTTTTCTGCCATTTCTGTTTATGTAATTTAAATTGAAGTTGATATTGCTCAGATACAAGGGTAACATCAAACCCTAATACTGGCTAAGATATCATAATGTAGGTGTAAACCCTGTTAGTATCAACCAGTTATGCATTTGTTTAACTTTGGTGTAGGCTTACTTAAGCTGCATGCCTTTCTGTAGGTTTGACTAAGCTCCAAGTGGGGTAACGGATATATAAAATGCTTCCCATACTTCCAGGTCATTATGCATATGTCAAGATCCATGCATGACCTTTGTCAATATAAATTTTCCTAGGATTGACCATTTTTGCTATATGAGGCAACCTCATACTTGCTATCCACTTTTTAGTGCTCATGATTGGATGCCAATGATGAGATTCAAAATGGCCGCCGAGAATTGAAGTCGGCGGCCATTTTGAATCTCGCCGAGACCGTCAGGCTGCATACAGGAGGATGGAGAACAGCGCGCTGGGCAGGAAAAAGGGGGCTCTTTCCAGCCCCGACATCACTAGACCAGGGAAGATCGCGTGAGTAGGAAGAAGTGGTGACAGGGCCGGGGGGAGGGCGGGATTCGGACAAGACGCACCGGAGCACCTAGGTTTTAGAGTTGGGAAAAAGGAAAAAAACTTTTTTCCTATTTCCCTCCTCTAAAACCTAGGTGCGTCTTATAGTCCGAAAAATACGGTAATTTACTGAGAAGTGGTATGGCAAGGACACCAATTGCAAGTCTCCAGCACACATGAAAGACCCAATTACAAGTCTCCAGCAAATATGCAGCACCTATGATTGGTCCAGGGTAGAGGAGAGGTGGATGCTCACCACAGCCTATAAAACCATGGTGCAGACAAAGAAACTCTGAAAAACTAGGCATGCTTGGAAACAGAGTTTCAGATCCGTCCAAATGGCCTGTTTTTCCTGAAGGGGGTGTTCTCCCCCCTCTGTAGAAACTAATTCTCTATATCTAAGAATCTTTCTTTCATTCATTCGTTCTCTCTGTTCTGTGACCTTTGTATGAACAAACTTTTCTTCATTTTTTTTCTCTTCTTTAAATAATTAGTCTAATTACTTATAATTACCAGAGGTACTGATGTTACATTTTGTAAGTTTGTTATAACTTTACAACTGATATCTGATGCTGTGCTGGTAGGTGAGCAATTAAACACTTTTAATTCTCTCTAATTCCTGTTGAATTTTTTGCCTGTAATATTTTGTAACATGTTTAGAGAATAGCAAACCAATTGTGCAGCCTAGAACACTAGAAACCAGAATAAATAAAGCAACAATACACAAGGAATGGACTTTCACCTTCACACTGCTTGTGAACTATAACTTATCCAGACAGAGCTTCTTACTCACCAATTCTTTTGCAAACTTTCCAAAGTAATCTTACAAAACAGTAATCCTTACGACAGCACAGTGAACAATCTGCTTTGCAATTAAAGCTCTGCAAAGGAAAGCTAAGGAAAAATTAATTACCTATTAATTTTCTTTCCTTTAGTCCCAAAAGATCAGTCCAGGCAAATGGGTTGTGACTATTCGCCAGCAGGTGGAGAAAGAGACAGCTAATGAATTGTGCCTCATAAGCTCCTGTGCTTAGAAACCATGCCAGTATTCGATAAAGCAGTGAAACAACTCCAGCCAGTAGATAGAATAAGAACTATGAAATAAAGGGCAAACTTCATGCCTTAGAAATAACAGAACCTGAACAATACAAACACCCAAAATTTACAGAAAACCAAGAAAAAAATCAAAACCATCACACAAAGGTAGGTTCTGGACTGTGATCCCTTGAGACTAAAGGACAGAAAATTATCAGGTAACTAATTTTTCCCCATTGTGTTCTAAGGATCAGTCCAGACAAATGGGATGTACAAAAGCAATCCTTAACAGGGGAGGGACTGTGATATCCCTGCAGCAAGAACCGTGGCCCCGAGGAAGCATCTGCTCAAGCAGAAACATCCAAATGATAATGCTTAACAAAGGAATGAGAATAAGCCTATGTCACTGACCGACAAATCTATGCCAATGAAATTGCCTAGACACTGCCAAAGAAGTCGCCAAAGACCTGGTAGAATGAGCCTTCATGTGCATGGGAGCAGATCTACCCCTCAGAACGTAAGCTGAAGAAATAGCCTCCTTAAGCCACTGAGTCACTGGCACTTTGGAGGCCGGCAAACCGTTTCCGGAGTCCTGTACAGAGGACAAAAAGATGATCAGACCACCTGAAATCATTGGTATCGGTAAGACCAATGGACGTGCTTCACATCCAACAGTCTCAGGGTGATGTATTCTGCAGAAGAGACCTCCCTGGAAAAAGGAAGAAGGAACACAGTCTGACTGATATGAAATGGAGATACAACCTTCGGCAGAAAGGATGAAATTGTCCGTATGGAAACTTCCGAGTCGGAAAAGCAGAGAAATGGATCCCTGCAAGAGAGCTTGAAGCTCTGAAACTCTCCGTGCCGACAAAATGGTAACTAGAAATACTGTCTTTAAAGTAAGATCTTTGACAGTTACTGAACAAAGGAGCTCAAAGAGGGCTGACTGAAGAGCCTTAAGAACCACTTGAAGGCTCCACCAAGGACAAATATTGCAGAGGGGGATGCAGATGAATGACTCCCTTGAGGAACTGCACTTTATCAGGGCGAGCAGTCAATGAGATATTCTGTATCTTGCCTCTGACACTTCACCACTGCCACCTGAACCTTGAGCGAATTAGGAGCCAAGCCTTTTTTGAATCCCTCCTGAAGGAAGGATACAATTTGAGATAAGGAAGCAAGAAATGGAGAGTTCTCCGCACTCTAGAATAAGAAGTGGACCGCTTTCGGGCTTGCAAGGTAGCAATAACATCATCCGCGTAACCCTTCTTCCTCAATCGCACCCTCTCAAGAACCAGGCCATAAGACCAAAGCGGGAGGGATCCTCCATAAGAACTGGATCTTGGTGCAAAAAGCCAGTCTGTGGAGGAAGAGTCAACTGAGAAGCGATTTGAACACAGATGAGGTCCGCATACCAAGGACATCTGGGCAAGCCCGGAGCTACAAGAACAACCTTCCCGAGATGACGTGCAATCCTGTGTAACATTATTCCGAGAGGCCACAGAGAAAACACATAAAGGCGGACGTCTGATGGCCAAGGCTGTACCTATGCATCCGTTTCTAGGGGATCTTTCTCCCTGAAGCGGCAGTAGAATCTGTGTACTTGCGCCTGGGGATGAGGCTTAAGGTTGTCCTAAGGTCGCCACTGGAGCTTGGAATCTCCTAGATCTTTAACAATCTTCTCCAAATCCACACCAAAGAGTAGTTTCCCTGCGAACGAGCAACTTTGCCAGACGAGATTTGGATGACAGATCAGCGGCCCAATGCCTCAAAAATAGCCAATATCATGGCAAAAGAACATCACAAAGAGCATCTGACAAATAGAACAACCCCACTTCTAGAATAGGGAGAAAGTCTGGAGGCGAGTCCAAAGTGGACAATTGTTGAAACCACGATAAAGAAGCCCTGGCTACAAAAGAAGAAACTGCTGCCTGAGAATTTAACTCAGCTAGAGCCACTTGGAGGTTAGAATCGAGGTCTCCCACTGAGCTGCAGTAAGTTCCTGCATAGCCTTATGAATATGGAAAGATACAGGAGGTCTCTTAGTACCTGACATAATAGATGAGCAGGAGCAAAGAACTGAGAAGCAGGAAAAGAAACGTTTAAAGCCTCCATTCATTTTGTTATCAATAGAGGCAATTACGCTCTCAAAAACAGCCTAGCTACAGGAGGTTCATCACCCCCGTCTGCCTCTGAAATGTCCAAGGCAGGGCCACCAGCTGCTATCCCGCCTGCTGGAGATAGAGAATACTGGCTTGGTTGCTAAGCGCAGGAGCTTATGAGGAACAACTCAGTAGAGGTCTCTATCTCCACCTGCTGGCGGATGGTCACAACCCATTTGTCTGGACTGATCCTTGGGACATAAAATTGAGCATGGTACCGGAAGATTCGAGGGTGGCCAATGTAACACCAATTTTCAAAAAAGGTTCCAGGGGAGATTCAGGAAATTATAGACCGGTGAGTCTGACGTCGGTGCCAGGGAAATGGTAGAGGCTTAGCCGAAATTGGGTGGCAGAGCCGGTGGGGGGAAGAGGGGTTGGTGGTTGGGAGGCGAGGATAGTGGTGGGCAGACTTATTCGGTCTGTGCCAGAGCCAGTGGTGGGAGGCGGGACTGGGGTGGGGAGGCGGGGAATAGTGCTGGGCAGACTTATACGGTCTGTGCCCTGAAAAAGACAGTTACAAATCAAGGTAAGGTATACACATATGAGTTTATCTTGTTGGGCAGACTGGATGGACCGGGCAGGTCTTTTTCTGCCGTCATCTACTATGTTACTATGTATTAAAAACAAAATTATAGAGCACACCCAAGGACATGGATTACTGAGACCAAGTCAGCACGGCTTTTGTGTGAGGAAATCTTACCTGACCAATTTACCTCAATTCTTTGAAGGAGTAAACAAACATGTGGACAAAGGGGAGCCGGTTGATATTGTGTATCTGGATTTTCAAACGGCATTTGACAAGGTACCTCATGAAAGGCTACAGAGGAAATTGGAGGGTCATGGGATAGGAGGAAATGTCCTATTGTGGATTAAAAACTGGTTGAAGGATAGGAAACAGAGAGTGGGGTTAAATGGGCAGTATTCACAATGGAGAAGGGTAGTTAGTGGGGTTCCTCAGGGGTCTGTGCTAGGACCGCTGCTTTTTAATATATTTATAAATGATTTAGAGATGGGAGTAACTAGCGAGGTAAGGTAAAATTATGTATCATACCTGATAATTTTCTTTCCCTTAAACATAGCCGATCAATCCATAGACTGGTGGGTTGTGTCCATCTACCAGCAGGTGGAGATAGAGAGCAATCTTTTGCCTCCCTATATGTGGTCATGTGCTGCCGGAAATTCCCCAGTATGTCGATATCAAAGCTCCATCCACAGGACTCAGCACTTAGAGAATTACACCCACAAACGGACACTGTGCCTAGCTCAACACCGCCGAAGCGAGGGAGGGGAAATATTCCAGCGCACCACCGCCGGGGCGGTGGGCGGGAAACCACACCCGCCGACGCGGGGGGAACTGGCTTATCCTGCTACCGCGGGAGGAGCTGGCTTACCCTAACACCGCCGAAGCGGGAGGGATACAAAGCTACCCTACAGCCGCACGAAGCGGGAGGGAGCGCCGGCATAATTTAGTTATCAATCCAGCCACCGCCAAAACGGGGGGGGAGAGGAAGCAGCAGCTCACTGTAACACAAAATCGTCTCAGCTCGAAGAAACTTCAATTGGAAGAACTTGAACACGAAGTCCTCGTGAACAGGAACTGAAGACTGAACTTGAACCTGAAATATAACCAGAACACAAACAATACAGATATCTGGGAGGGGCTATGGATCGGCTATGATTAAGGGAAAGAAAATTATCAGGTATGATACATAATTTTACCTTCCCTATCATGAAGCCGATCAATCCATAGACTGGTGGGATGTACCGAAGCAGTACTCACCCAGGGCGGGACATGGAAATCCCTGAACGCAACACTGAAGCCCCAAACTGGGCCTCGGCCCGAGCAGTCACATCCAAGCGGTAATGTCGTGAGAAGGTATGAGCCAACGACCAAGTAGCCGCTCTGCAAATCTCTTCCAAGGAGACAGATCTGGACTCCGCCATCGAGGCTGCTTGTGCTCTAGTAGAGTGTGCCTTCAGCTGAATAGGCGGAATCTTCCCTGCCGCCACATAAGCTGCCGCGATCGTCTCCTTGACCCCACGTGCCACCGTAGGCTTAGATGCCTGCAGACCCTTATGAGGGCCTGCGAACAGCACGAACAGGTGATCCGACTTCTGGAAATCATTGGTCACATCTGATGATGACCCGTCTAACATCCAGGTATTTGAGCGCAGGGTACTCCTCTGGGTAATCTCCCTACGAAAGGAGGGTAGGCAGAGCTGCTGATTCACATGGAATCGAGAAACAATCTTGGGCAGGAAGGAAGGCACTGGGCGAATCGACACTCCTGCCTCAGTGAATCGCAGGAACGGCTCTCTACACGAGAGCGCCTGGAGCTCGGAAACTCTTCTGGCTGAGGTGATAGCCACCAGGAAGACCGCTTTCAACGTCAGGTCCTTCAGCGATGCCCTTGGCAAGGGCTCGAAGGGCGACTTCTGCAAGGACCGTAGCACCAGATTGAGATTCCACGTAGGCACTATCGAGTGCAGCGGAGGGCGCAGGTGATTAACTCCTTTGAGAAAGTGCACCACATCTGGCTCTGATACCAGGGAAGCACCCTTCAGACGACTCCTGAAGCAAGCTAGAGCCGCTACCTGAACTTTCAGCGAACTGAGCGACAGGCCTTTCTCCAGTCCCTCTTGCAGGAATGCCAACACTGAAGATATTGGAGCAGTGAAGGGCGATACAGAGCCTGCCTCACACCACGATGCAAAGGTACGCCAAACCCTGGCGTAAGTGGTAGAAGTAGAGCGCTTCCTCGCTCTCAGCATAGTGGCGATGACCTTGTCTGAGAAGCCCTTCTTCCTCAGCCGCTTCCGCTCAAGAGCCAAGCCGTAAGACCAAAGGGGGAGGGATCCTCCATCACCATGGGGCCCTGATGCAAGAGGCCCCGCTCCGCTGGCAGCCGCAGAGGGCCGTCCACCGAGAGTCTGATTAAGTCCACATACCAGGGACATCTGGGCCAATCCGGACCCACCAGGATCACCTGGCCCGGATGCTTTGCCACCCGGCCTAGCACCCTGCCCATCATGGGCCAGGGCGGGAACACGTAGAGAAGCTCCTGTGCCGGCCACTGCTGGAGAAGAGCATCAACTCCCAGAGATCGAGGGTCCCGTCCTCTGCTGAAAAAACGCAGCAATTTGCAATTGGCTGAGGACGCCATCAGATCCAGGCTCGGCCGGCCCCAGCGCTTCGTGATGTCCAAGAACGCCTGAGCAGACAGTTGCCACTCTCCGGGATCCAAGGTATGGCGACTGAGAAAGTCCGCCTTGACATTCATGATTCCAGAAATGTGGGCCGCTGACAGCTGTTCCAGATTTGCTTCCGCCCACAGGAATAACTTCATGGCCTCCTTGGCTAGAGGGGCGCTCCTGGTACCTCCCTGGCGATTGACATAGGCCACAGCCGTGGCATTGTCCGACAGGACCCGCACAGGCCTCAGCACCAGTACTGGGAGAAACTCTAGAAGCGCCAACCGAATGGCTCGGAGCTCCAGGAGGTTGATGGACCATTTCGTCTCTGCAGGAGACCAGAGCCCCTGCGCTGTCCGTCCCAGGCAGTGGGCTCCCCAGCCCGTCAAGCAGGCGTCTGTCGTGACGACAACCCACTCCGGGGTCCTAAGAGGCATTCCTGCGGACAGCTTGCCTGGCCTCAGCCACCAACTCAGCGCCTTTCGCACCGCTGGATCCAAAGGAAGGCGTACAGCGTAATCCTCCGAGACTGGTGACCACCGCCGCAGAAGAGAGTGCTGTAGTGGTCTCATATGAGCCTTGGCCCAGGGCACTACCTCCATCATGGCCATCATGGAGCCCAACAGCTGCACATAGTCCCAAGCCCAAAGAGTAGAGGAGGCTAGGAACTGGTCCACCTGGGTCCAAAGCTTGACGCTCCGGTTGTCCGACAGGAACACTTTGCCCACTTGGGTGTCGAATCGAACTCCCAGATACTCCAGGGACTAAGTCGGGCGCACCTGGCTTTTCTGCCAGTTGAGGATCCATCCCAGGGAGCTCAGAAGAGCAATGACCCTGTCTGTAGCTCTCCCGCACTCCGCATAGGAAGGGGCTCGGATCAGCCAGTCGTCCAGATAGGGATGGACTTGCACTCCCTCCTTGCGGAGGTAAGCCGCGATGACCACCATTACTTTGGAGAAGGTCCGCAGAGCCGTAGCCAACCCGAACGGGAGGGCTCTGAACTGGAAGTGTCGGCCCAGCACTGCAAAGCGCAGAAAGCGCTGATGAGGCGGCCAGATGAGAATACGTAGGTAAGCTTCCTTGATGTCCAGGGATGCCAGGAATTCTCCCTTTTTCACCGCAGCTATTACGGAGCGGAGAGTCTCCATCCGGAAGTGCCGTATCTTTAAGGCCTGATTGACTCCTTTGAGGTCGAGGACAGGCCGCACAGCACCTCCCTTCTTTGGTACCACGAAGTAAATGGAGTAACGTCCCTTGCCAAGTTGATGTACTGGCACTGGGACCACCGTGCCCAGGCGGAGCAGGTTGTCCAAAGTCTGCTGTACTGCCGCCGCTTTGACTGGAGACTTGCAGGGAGAGTTTACGAACCCATCTCTTAGGGGCTGGCAGAACTCTAGTTTGTAGCTGTCTCTGATGACTTCCAGAACCCAAGCGTCTGAAGTTACCCTGGTCCACTCGCCCAGAAACGAGGATAGCCGTCCTCCTATCTGCTCTGGGGCATGGACCAGGGCCCCGTCATTGGGTACGAGACCCTGGAGGAGGGCCAGAGGAAGAACCTCCGGGACGGCGGTCCCTGCGAAAGGAATGCTGCTTGGGGGAGAAGTTCCGCTTGAAAGAAGAGGAGGAAGAGGAGGCCGACTTGCCCGGGCGATACCGATGGGCTTCCTGAAATTGGCCCTGGGAGGGACCAGGGCGAGCGCTGCAGGCCCGAGTCCTGACCTCCGGTAACCTCTTGCCCTTAGATGTGCCGAGCTCGGTCACGATCTTGTCCAGCTCGTCCCCAAAGAGCAGCTTGCCTTTAAAAGGCAATTTGGCTAGGCGAGATTTTGAGGCATGGTCAGCCGACCAGTGCTTAAGCCACAGCCACCGCCGGGCAGAAACTGTCTGAGCCATACCTTTAGCCGAGGCTCTCAAGACATCATACAGCAAGTCCGCCAAGTAGGCCAGGCCCGACTCCAGGGCCGGCCAGTCCACCCTCAAGGAAGAATCCGAGGGGGAAGCCCGCTGCAAAACAGTCAGGCATGCCCTGGCCACATAGGAGCCGCAAACCGAGGCTTGCAAACTCAGGGCGGCCGCCTCAAAGGCCAACCTTAAGGACGCCTCCAATCTCCTGTCCTGAGCATCCTTCAGGACAGTGCCACCTTCCACCGGCAGAGCCGTCTTCTTAGTTACCGCCGTGATTAAAGAGTCTACTGTAGGCCAAAGGGTACAGACGGGACATGGCTCTGGCTACCTTACGAGACTGGGAGACTGGGCGGCTAAATGGCAGATGACGTTTAATGTGAGCAAATGCAAGGTGATGCATGTGGGAAAAAAGAACCCAAATTATAGCTACGTCATGCAAGGTTCCACGTTTGGAGTTACGGACCAAGAAAGGGATCTGGGTGTCGTCGTTGATAATACACTGAAACCTTCTGCTCAGTGTGCTGCTGCGGCTAGGAAAGTGAATAGAATGTTTGGTATTATTAGGAAAGGTATGGAAAACAGGTGTGAGGATGTTATAATGCCGTTGTATCGCTCCATGGTGTGACCACACCTTGAGTATTGTGTTCAATTCTGGTCGCCACATCTCAAGAAAGAAATAGTGGAATTGGAAAAGGTGCAGGGAAGGGCGACTAAATGATAGCGGGGATGGGACAACTTCCCTATGAAGAAAGACTAAGGAGGCTAGGGCTTTTCAGCTTGGAGAAGAGACGGCTGAGGGGAGACATGACAGAGGTATATAAAATAATGAGTGGAATGGAACAGGTGGATGTGAAGCGTCTGTTCACGCTTTCCAAAAATACTAGGACTAGGGGACATGCGATGAAACTACAGTGTATTAAATTTAAAACAAATCGGAGAAAATATTTCTTCACCCAACGCATAATTAAACTCTGGAATTCGTTGCCGGAGAACGTGGTGAAGGCGGTTAGCTTAGCAGAGTTTAAAAAGGGGTTAGACGGTTTCCTAAAGGACAAGTCCATAAACCACTACTAAATGGACTTGGGAAAAATCCACAATTCCAGGAACAACATGTATAGAATGTTTGTACGTTTGGGAAGCTTGCTTTGAGGCATATTTTCAAAGCACTTTGGGAGGCTAAGTTCCATAGGTTTCTATGGAACTTTGGGAGGCTAAGTGCTTTGAAAATATGCCTCTTTGTGTCCTTGGCCTGGATTGGCTGCTGTCGTGGACAGGATGCTGGGCTCGATGGACCCTTGGTCTTTCCCAGTGTGGCATTACTTATGTACTTATATATTGCAATATGAATATTGCTAACAAAAGTAAACAGACACTATAATTACAGAATACAGGAGCTTGTGTTTTTGGATTACCTTCTTAAAATTAATCACCTATCCAGTTAACTTTAAGTGGACTTTCATTCAATTAACCTGCTTAAATTGGACTGCTGAATATGTTGTCCTAAACCTAACCCCAGAGATGTTATCTGGTTTTAAACAGCTATTTATGTAGAGCTACTTAAGGGAACAGTGATAATCAGACAGCACTGAATATCTAGTTTATGTTTTAGCCCCACTCTGAATTCCATTGAATTCTCCCAGACTTAAACCACGTAACGTCTGAAGGCCTGAATTTTTAGAGCCAACAATTTATGCAGTTAGCTTCGAAGCTCACCTCTTAAATTCTAACAGGCCTGATATTGAAAAGCACTTAGTCGCGCTGCAGCAGCCACTATGTAGATCAGTGCCCTAACAAATTGTATCTGTACAGATAGTGGCGGTCACTGCTGAATATATATATTCAGCCTCGCTATCTAGACAGTAGCACACAATATCCAAAACAAATTTAATGAACATTATAATAGCCATACTGTGTGAGACCAATGGCCATCTCACTCAGTATCCTGTTTCCAATAGTAGCATGACCAGGCAGAAACCCAAATACTGACAACATTCCATGCTACCAATCTTAAGGCAAGCAGTAGCTTCTCCATGGCTGTCTCAACAGCAGATTATGGACCTTTCCATAAGTTGTCCAAACCTTTTCTAAACACAGATTCGCTAACCACTGTTACTACATCCTCCAGCAAAGAGTTTCAGGGCTTAACTATTAGTTGAGTGAAAAATATTTCCTCCTATTTGTTTTAAAAGTATTTCCATGTAACTTCCTTGAGTGTCCCCTGGTTTTTGTACTTTTGGAACAAGTAAAAAATCAATTCACTTCTACTCATTCTACACCACTCAGGACTTTGGACTTTGTAGACCTCAATCATATCTCCTCATCCATCTCTTTTCCAAGCTGAAGAGATCTACCCTCTTTAGCCTTTCCTCATATGAAAAGAGTTCCATCACCCTTATCGTTTTGGTTGCTCTTCTTTGCACCTTTTCTAACTCGGATATATATTTTTTGAGATACGGCAACCAGAACTGAACGCAATACTCAAGATAAGGCAGCACCATCCATGGAGCGATAAAAAGGCATTATAGTATTTTTGGTTTTATTTACCATCCCTTTCCTAATAATTCCTTGTATCCTAGTTGCTTTTTTGGCTGCCGCCGAACACTGGGCAGAAGATTTCAGCGTATTATCTACACCCCCACCTAGATCTTCTGCTTGGGTGCTGACCCCCAAGGTGGACCCTAGCATCAGGTAACTATGATTTGGATTATTCTTTCCAATGTGCATCACCTTGCAGTTGTCCACATTACAATTTCATCTGCCATTTAGATGCCCAGTCTTCCAATTTCCTATGGTCTTTCTGCAATTTTTCACAGTCTGCACATGTTTTAACACCCTTGAATAGTTTTGTGTCATCTGCAAATTTAATCACCTCACTCGTTGTTCCGATTTCCAGATCATTTATAAATATGTTAAACAGCACCGGTCCCACTACTGATCCCTGCGGCACTCCACTATTCACCTTCCTCCATTGAGAGAAATGACTATTTAACCCTACCCTCTGTTTTTTTTTTTTTAATTACATTTGTATCCCGCGCTTTCCCACTCATGGCAGGCTCAATGCGGCTTACATGGGGCAATGGAGGGTTAAGTGACTTGCCCAGAGTCACAAGGAGCTGCCTGTGCTGGGAATCGAAATCAGTTCTTCAGTTCCCCAGGACCAAAGTCCACCACCCTAACCACTAGGCCACTCCTCCTGTCCAATAACCAATTCCTAATCCACACCAGAACATTGCCTCCTAGCCTATGACTCTTTAATTTTCTCAGGAGTCTCTCATGAGGAAATTTGTCAAAAGCTTTCTGAAAATCTACATACACTACATCAATCGGTTCACCTTTATCCACATGTTTATTTATGCCTTCAAAGAAATGAAGCAAATTAGTGAGATAAGACTTCCCTTGGCTGAACTCTGTCCCATTAAACCATTTATTTATGTGTTCCATAATTTTATTCTTTATAATAGTTTCCACTATTTTACCCAGCACGGACATCAGGCTTACCAGTCTGTAATTTCCAGCTCACACCGGAACCAATTTTAAAAATCGGCATCACATTGACCACCCTCCAATCTTCAGGTACTATGGACAATTTTAATGACAGGTTACATATTACTAACAGCAGATCAGCAATTTCATGCATGAGTTCTTTCAGTACCCTTGGATGTATGCCATCCAGTCCAGGTGATTTACTACTCTTTAATTGGTTGATTTGACTCAGTACATCTTCCAGGTTCACTGAGATTTCTTTTAGTTCCTCTGCATCATCATCCTTGAAACCATTTCCAGTAGAGGTAGATCTCTTACATCTTCTTCCGTAAAGACCGAAGCAAATAATTCATTCAGTCCTCCCTGAGTGCCCCTTTTGCTCCTTCATGCTCTAACGGTCCCACTGATTCCCTCACAGGCTTTCTGCTTCTATGTACCTGAAAAAGTTGTTACTGTGAGTTTTAGCCTCTGTGGCAAGTTTCTCTTCATATTCCCTTTTAGCCTTCTTTATCAATGCTTTGCATTTGACTTGCCAGTGCTTATGTTGCTTCTTATTTTCTTCATTTGGATCCTTTTTCTATTTTTTGAAGACATTCTTTTGGCTGTAATAGCCTCTTTCACTTCACCTTTTAACCATGCTGGTTGTCGTTTTCTCTTCTTTCCACCTTTGTAAATACGTGGAATGCATCTGGTCTGGGTTTTCAAGATGGTATTTTCAAATAACGTCCATGCCTGATTTAGTGTCCTAACCTTTGCAGCCAATCCTTTTAGCTTCTTTTTAACCATTTTCCTAATTTTATTATATCATTCATTCATTCATGTATTTATATACAGTTCAAACCTAAGTGGTTTACAGTTTTATTTTACAGGTGCTGGGTCTGTCCCTAGTGGACTCACAATTTATTGTGCTACTGTTGTACTTGGGGCAACTCACTACATTAACCATTAGGCCATTCCTCCGCTGCTTTTGAAAATTAAATGCAGCTACAGTGGATTTCTTTTGTGGCTTCATTCCAGATAGAAGCTCAAACTTGATCATGTTATAATCAGTTTCCCAGGGGACCCAACACCATTACCTTTTGTACTATGCCCTGCACGCCACCAAGGACTAGATCTAAAATGGCTCCCCTATAAAAGTGGGGGGGGGGGGGGGGGGGGGGGGGGGGGGGGGGAGTATAATCAGCTGATAATACTACAGAACAAATCTTGATCAAAGCAACCACTCATCTCAACTAGAGAAAATAAATGAATTTTTAAGTTTTTCTTAAACATCAAGGGCCCAACATTCGTCTGGCGACAATCAATGTTTTGTTGACTGATAACAGAGTTAAACCTGGAATTTCAATGCCAGGTCATTTCCAGAGCCAGCTAACACATAGCAGGTTAAGTATGATATTAACTAGCTATGGGTTACTACTACTACTACTACTACTTAACATTTCTAAAGCGCTACTAGGGTTACGCAGCGCTGTACAATTTAACATGGAAGGACAGTCCCTGCTCAAGGAGCTTACAATCTAAAAGACAGGTGTACAATCTAAAGACATGTGTACAAACTAAAAGACAAGTGTAGAGTCAATCTGATAGGGCAGATAGATTGGGGGGCATACTATATTTCTCGAAAGGTTAGGTGCCGAAAGCAGCATTGAAGAGGTGAGTTTTAAGCAGAGATTTGAAGATGGGTAGGGAGGGGGCTTGGCGTAGGGGTTGAGGAAGATTGTTCCAGGCATAGGGTGAGGCAAGGCAGAATGAGCGGAGCCTGGAGTTGGCAGTGGTGGAGAAATAAAGGTAGGTTACCAAATAAAGGTAGGACTGACTTTTAGGTGGTCCTATTTATGCAGTTAATCTGACTGGTTAAGTGCTGAATATCTGCATTTAACCAGAAAAGTGCTGACTCTGTCCCAGAGCATCCCCAAAATAGCCTGTTTTCAGTTCAGCACTAACCAGTTATTTTCAGCAGCACTAACCAGTAAAGTTGCACTGAAAATAAGCAGTTAGCCCCCAACAGGCAATTTAACCTGCCAGGAGCCAGCTCTGGCCATTTAAATTAAGTTGAATATTGTCCCCCAAGAGACTAGATTCCATTCTTAACATAATGCACAATTTGTTCCATAATTCTAAGTCCAACAATCCTAACAGCCTTACAACGCCATCTAACCTTCCTCATATTATCTAGACCTGGAAAGTCTAACAAATTCTCCTGTGCATTTAAAAAATACACACTGACAACAGCATTTGAATAATGACCTGAATTAATAATAACAATTAATTTAAATTACATGTTATTTCCTAAAATACAAAGGAAATGTATAGGTGAAGGGGAACAGAATTTGAATTTAGCTCACACCTTTTTCACTTGTAAACTCAAGATTATTCTGGTACACTAGTATTTTCCTGTCCCTAGAGGGCATACAATCTAACTCCCCTGTTTACTAAGCTATGCTAGTGGCCGTCGCACAGCAATGCCAAAACAGCCCAAAGTGAATGGGCTGTGTCGGTGTTAGCGCAGCTTAGTAAACAGGGGGGTACGTTTGTTCCTGAGGCACTGGAGGGTTAAGTGACTTACCCAAAATCACAAACGGTCTCTAGGAGCAGACATCCCAGTATTCACCTGTGGGAGGTATTTAGGGTTGGAGATAAATGATGAACCAGTTATTCATGAATACGACAGCTCAGGCTGAGGTCAAGTGCCCAAACCATCTTACCTTCTTATCCTCTTGTACTCTTTCTTGTAGGATCTTTCTGGAGATGGGGATCTTCGCCTCTCACGATGTCGATGCCTCTCTCTTCAAAATGAACAGAAAGAGATTGTGAGGTTTTGATTTTATTTTGCTTTTTCAATGGCAAATCCTGGATGGTGAGAATACTAGTTGCAAAACTGCTAATTCTACGACAGACTAACACTTCTACAGGCAAAATCAGAGGGGGCAACTCCACACACCACACAAAAGCAAGCCTCCTGTGACAGAGGCCTGGTAATTCTTTGTGTCACTGAGAGCAGCAGCACAACGCCAAGGTTCAGGTCAGATTTTAAGATATTCCCGAGGACAGACTGAGGTGCATGGCCACCTGGTCAACCAAAATGGAACTGCTGCTAACTCCAACAGACCAGGCCCACAAAGAGTGACCATGTCAGGGAAAGGCCTGGAGCAAGAAAACAGGAGAGAGGGAAAGATTGAACAGCAAGAGAAAGACAAAGGAAGAAAAAGAAAAGGGGGAAAAAAGACAAAAACATAAAAAGCAAACACGCCCCTCCCCCACCTCCCAAAAAATAAGAGCAAATAGTAATAAAAGCAAAACAGAGAAAATATTTCTCCTGTCTCCTAAAAATGATGTCTGGTGGTGAAGTTTTCTAAATACTTAGCTACCCATTAACAAGAGCTACAGATATACAAAGTCACGGCTTGATTCACTATGGCTGTGTTCTTCAATGCAAGGCCCAGGGGCCTGTGACAGCCCCCTTCATCTTTATGCTTCTTCAACATGCTGCCTCTCTACCCAAGCTCAGGACAGAAAAGAGGAAGTGGATGGGAGAAGAGCCACATGTTTGAAGGACAAGGCATTTCTCAATAGACAAAGATAATGCATTTGGAAGTGTTCGCCTCCTTCAGGATACCCCCAATTAAAAGTGTGAGGGTGGGCTAGTGGGGAAAGATGTTTGACACACACTGGTCAGCAGTGTCATAGCCCCACATAGGAAGATATTTGGTGGTTCTCCTTCAGCTCATCAGAATCCAAGGTAGCCCTAACTTAAAAATTGGTGAAGACCACTGCACTAAGGTATCTCATCCAGTCTGTATCAGGGTGGGGGAGGGAGGGAGGGATTACCAAATTAGTTTGGCAAGTCTTAATACTCTGAAAACAACACTTATTTGGAGAGAAGAGGTAAGGATCAGAAGCTGGGAAACGCTGTTGAAAAGAAATCGTTAGAGCACCAGACATGGAAAAATTATGTCTTATCGGATAATTGTCTTTCCTTTAGTCACAGCAGATGAATCCAGAGACTTGTGGGTTATGACCACCTACCAGCAGGTGAAGACATAGAGTGGCATTTTCGAAAGGGACATCCAAGTTGCGATTTGGACGTCCTTGCAAAATGTCCAAATCCAGGGGCTTTTCAAAACAAGATGGACGTCCATCTTTCATTTCGAAAATACCGCCAGGGACGTCCAAATCCTTAAATTTCGCCATCCCTAGATTTGCACGTCCCTAGACATGGACGTTTCTGATTTTCGGCAATTTTCAAAACCAAAGACGTACATGTCAAAAACGACCAAATGCAAGGCATTTGGTCGTGGGAAGAGCCAGCATTTGTAGTGCACTAGTCCCCCTGACATGCCAGGACACCAACCAGGCACCCTAGGGGGCACTGCAGTGGACTTCATAAATTGCTCCAAGGAACATAGCTCCCTTACCTTGTGTGCTGAGCCCCCCAAACCCCACTACCCACAACTGTACACCACTACAGTAGCCCTTACGGGTGAAGGGGGTCACCTAGATGTGGATATAGTAGGTTTGTGGTGGGTTTTGGAGTCCCAAGTCCCGCCTTCGCTGCGCCTCCGACATGCCCCCTTGAACTCTGGCCATCCTTGCGACAGAGTAAAGTTGAAAACGTCCTAAATCGAGCTTCAATTATACCAATTTGGACGTCCCTGGGAGAAAGACGTCCATCTTCCGATTTATGTCGAAAGATGGACGCCCTTCTCTTTCGAAAATGAGCCCAATAGTGTACCAAACTGAACTCTGCTGCATAGGAGGGTATTACTCCTTGGTCAGTCAGTATTTCTTGTACCAAAGCAGAAGGAATAATAAGGCAAACATCTCTTCCTACTCACAGAAATGAGGCACAAATCTGTCAAGAAACCTAAGCAGAGAAACAGATTAAACTGATAGTGTCAAACTAAGGGTAGGACTCTGGATTCTTCTGCTGTGACTAAAGGAAAGAAAATTATCAGGTAAGACATAAATTTCTCAGCAGAAGACAAATCCAGAGACTTGAGGGATATAGAAAAGCAGTAAGTCAGTAGGGTGGGAACCAGATACAGCTGCAGAAAGAATTTACATCCAAAAGGATGCCTTAGATCTAGCCAAAACTATCAACCAGACAATGTCTACAAAACATGTGTCACAAGAACCACATAGGGAACCTTCATAGATGAGAATGACGAGAATAGGCGCCCTTAGGAAATATACCCGAGCAATAGGCGCCCGACTCCAGTGAGCTATGGCTGCATATGAGGCTGCAATGCCCCAACTGGGACCCACCAGTAGCAGGAAGGGAGACTACGTCCATAAATCTATTGGTGGCCTGAAGGTACCAGAAGGCCTACAGTGACCGCAATATAAAGCAGAAGACGGAAACTCCCAGGATGAATTTCCTCACAAAGAATGGAGGAAACAATGGCTGATTAATGGAAATTAAAATGTGGATACCATCACAGGCAACAATGGAGGGATTGTGCTGAGAGCCACCCTTGATTCCGAGACATGAATAAAGAATCTGCACAGAACACTGTGACAGGAATTAAAATTAGTGATGGAACCAAGCAAAATAATGCCAAGCTGGAGTCACGCTGACCATGCCGAGATGAAGCCAGTTCGAGCATGAAGGCACACAGGAGAACGCCAACATAAGTTGGAAAGGATCCTGTTGCACGATAGGGCTGAGGCCTAGGATAAAGTGAGACTGCACCCTAGGCTCAGAGCCAAGCAGAACCCTATAGACATAGAATGAGCTGAAATACAATGCCAGCTAGCGACATTCCGCACAGAAAGGGCTGAGCTGTGCACTGCAGAACACCAGAGGCACGCTCCACAGCTAGAACAGATTCCCCCAAAAAGTGGGAAAGTTGCAGATGATGAGGACACAACCAGTCCGAGAGTTGGATATGGAACAGTGTAGAAGCTGCTGTGCACGTTCAGAGATGGGTGCACTTCCATCTCCACAAATAGAACACTGCTCCTCATCCAGAGATGCAGCTGCACTCAAGTCCTGAGACAGAGCTGCACTCCAGAGCCAGACAAGGAGCAGTGCTCCGTAATCAGAAATGGAACTGAACTACGCATCCCAAGACGGACCTTTGGACAGCTCCAAGAATGAAGCTATGACACACAACCAGAGGAAGAAGCCGATCTACTTCCTTATATGGAAGAAGCAGAGCAGAGACGAAGCCACTATCCACAGTCCGAGATGGGGCCGTGCTCGACATTCAGAGATAGAATTGTGCCCAACAGCCATAGATAGTGCCGTCCTCTACATTCAGAGATGGAGCTGCACTCTAGATTTAGAGAGGGAGCTTCATTAGACACACAGAGATGATACAGAGACATTCAGAGATGGAGATGAGCTCTACATGCAGAGATGGTGCAATGGTCTTCATTCAGTAATGGAACTGCACTGAACCTGCAGACAGAGTCGTGCTCACCAGGCAAAAATGGATCCGAGCCCAAATGTATGGAGCTATTCCAGACTACAGAGAGGAAACTGGAAATGGCATCTTTAAATCTAGATTGAAAGCCCACCTCTTTAACATTGCTTTTGACTCGTAACCACTTGTATCCACTCGCCTCCACCTACCCTCCTCTCCTCTTTCCTCTACACATTAATTGATTTGTTTGCTTTATTTTTTTTGTCTACTAGATTGTAAGCTCTTTGAGCAGGGACTGTCTTTCTTCTATGTTTGTGCAGCGCTGCATACGCTTTGTAGCGCTATAGAAATGCTAAATAGTAGTAATAGTAGTAAATGGCATCCTGACACTGAATCAAACTGAGACTAGGACCAGTGAAGCACAGGACCACAATAGAAGGGTGATGTGTTCACTGGATGTAGCCAAAATCGGGCTCCATAGCCAAATACTAAAGACCACAGCATGTGGAAAGGGGAAACCATGCTGTACAGACAGGGATGGAACCACGCTCCACATGTACCAAAGGAAGAAGTTCAATAGCCAAAGTGCCAAATTCTGCCGATATTATAGAGCTACGAGTTAGCCATTTTACTGATACCACAGAGCTATGACTTAGCCAAGCAGCCATAGAGGTGCACTGAAGCTGTCACTGTGAGGCCAAAGGCCAATAACTGCTGAAGGAAGCCAACACAGCTGGAGTTGCAAATAGTGAAGGCACTAAACAGCAAGAATCTGACCGTATTTATTATTTTATTTATTTCACATTGCTTGTTATACCGCTATATGCCAGGTAGTCTGCATAGCCCCCAACAGGAGAGTTCTGGAACATCTGCCATGAAAAGACCAGTGAAGGCTCCACAAACTGTCTTCCACTGATCAGCAGCAAAAAAACAGAAGGCTGCAACCTGTCAAGTGCCCAGGGGGCATCCCAACCAGCACCTACTCCAAGTCGCAAGGCTACAGCTGGTAGAAAGCCAATAGTGGAAGCGCTAATCTGAAGGGCAATCGCCCATGCCGGAATGGCTCCAAGGGGGGTAAAGGCGCAGAGAGCTGTGAGGTGAAAATACCACTGAGGCGGGGCTAGTGCTGGGCAGACTTCTACGGTCTGTGCCCTGAAAATGACAGATACAAATCAAGGTCAGATATACACAAAGTAGCACATATGAGTTTATCTTGTTGGGCAGACTGGATGGACCATACAGGTCCTTCTCTGCCGTCATCTACTATGTTACTATG
Source organism: Microcaecilia unicolor (assembly GCF_901765095.1). NCBI lineage: Eukaryota > Metazoa > Chordata > Amphibia > Gymnophiona > Siphonopidae > Microcaecilia > Microcaecilia unicolor. The sequence goes on along the minus strand of NW_021963078.1, from coordinate 99,013 downwards.
CTTAAATCGAAGTCCACAAATGCTGTTGAAAGCTGAATGCTGACAATGTTGCAAGGGACCACAAAACAGGTCAGACAACAAGTCTAAGGTTTCTGACTCCACATGGGATCATCGCCTTAGGGAGGCCATGCCGGGATGACGAACATGCCCCAAAGGTGGCTGCTTCAGAAGCGCACCACTAGATACTCATGCGGAAACAGGACGCTAGCAGGACAGCTCCCCAAAATCAAAGAGGACAAAAATGGCCATGACACAGGAAGGAGAAAAAAGTGGCATAGAGTCTCAGCTACCAAAACAAGGAATCCCGCAATCCAGTACCTGGAGTAAACGCAGCAGAGGGCAGCAAACGCCCCTACAAGTGCAGGCACAAGCCAAAGGCTGCCTAGGCAGCCGGGAAACAGCAGGCCAGGCAACCATGAGGAGATGTTGCCCCTTAGCTCAAGGAAAGAAGGATACCCACTCCCCTCCCAGGAAAAGAGGACAACCCACGCCAGCATAGCCAAGGCCTCAGAAACAAAAGTGAGCTGCAAACTGAGAACACAGCCAGGAGGAGTAGCCTGGATAAGGCTGTGAGAGCAGCCGAAAAACCGAGAGTGACCTGGGAGCAGCAAGGTTCAGGCTTCTTCTGTGCGGGAATTCACCATGCAAGAAGGAGCCAAGAACCGAAACCACAAACACAGACAAAAAAAACCTCCGCCAATCAAGGGAACCGGTGCTGTCCGCACCACAATGGGCCAAAAGCTGCAAAGACAGAAAAACAGAAAAAGCAATCCATTATTGCAGCCTGTAACCAAAATGGCTGCTGCCAACAGAAGAGAGGTACTGTAAGAAAGCACGCCAAATCGCTGCCATGCTGGCCCAATGGTACTGTCCCGACAACAAAGGCAAACCCCCACATAGATTGCTTCAAAAGAAAGTGTACCACTGCAGGTGCAGTAACCCAAACAGAACAAATCTAACAGATGGAAAGAATTAAAGTTCACACATCTTTACCAGCCTTACAAGTACAGTTAGGCCTTCTAACTCTGATCACGCAGAAGTGCAGCCCCCCCCCCCCCACCCTCCAGAATGCCACATAAGCAGAAAGGAAGTGGCAGGAGAGAGGGGAAGGGTGGGGGAGGGACCTGGCACCACCAGGTGTATCCCAACTCAGGCACCTCTACTGGCTTAGACATCCCCATGCTCAACTGAACCAGGAAACCTGGAGCAGGAGCCACAGAAGCAGGAGAAACCAGGAGCTTGTGATCGACTGTCCTCCGCTTGCTGGAGATGAAGAATACTAACAGACCAAGGATCATACCACCCAATGCGGCAGAGATCAGTTTGGTATTCTCTATCTATACCTGCTGGTAGATGGTCATAACCCACAAGTATCTGGATTCATCTGCTGCTAATGACAAGGAATAATAATTGGACAACTGGAGAAAAAGCCAAGATCCTGAATGCAACACCTGTGGATATATTGAAATCTAATAATACATTTACAATGAAATAGTAATAAAAAAGATACACATGAAGCCAATGTTTTTTGGTGCATGACAAGAAAATACTTTCTCCACTCAAGAGGCTTTGCAGAGATCCAGAAAAGTCCACATTTTCTGACCAGGAAACAGAATATGTCTCTTCAGAGATGAAGTCTCAAGGTATGCCCTCTAGCAGAAGATGCATGGAACACTGCTCTGTTGGATTCTTCACTAGAATCCTCTACAATTTGAGTTAAGACCAAGCTATCCACATAAATATCTGCTGTTGAGGTTGCCCCCCCCCCCCAAAAAAAATCGAACACATTCTTTCCAGTAAATAAAAGACCTTGGTAATAGGTGGAATGTTTTCCTATTTTATCTCCAACATCTCCAATTTCAAAATTTTCCATTGGTTATACTGATGAGACCTTAGGGAAATTTAATAATCCTCAAATTAAGGGTCTCAATTGATTTTTTTCCTATTTGTAGATGCTCATAGACAAAGGGTGAGCTAAGCACAGTCTGTATTAATTTAAGAGGCTTCCCTCTAGGTTTTTCTGTATATGACATCTCCCTAATTTTTCTCTCTTCCTCCCCCCCCCCCCCCCTCTACCTTGAGGAACTGATAATTTAAATTTGTTGTATGATTTATTGAGGGAGTATGTGCTCTTCCCCACCCCCCCACCCCACCCCCATTTTATTTATTGCTGGATATCTAATTAAAAGTCTTATTCTTGATGGCTATGTAAAAAGCTTGCATAAATAAAGCAAATATAAAAATGTAAAATCTTAATCCTATTGTCGAACACAATGTGAAACACACTCCCTAGGTTTCCAGTTCCTTTTACAAGGCCTGCAGCAGAATCTGCAGCCTTGTTTCAGAGATCTCTGCAGACTACAGTTGGTGCACATGTAGCAGCTTCCTTATGTCTTCCCTGAGACTCACAAGAGGAAAGAAGTGGCAGAAGCCCTTCATATTCTAATTTACTGTGTACTCTATATACTGATTGGAACATTCTTCTGCATTTCTTATTCCGGAAATGGCGATCGCCACAACGGTATTTGTAAGCCACACTGAGCCTGCAAAGATGTGAGAAAATGTGGGATATAAATGCAGAAAATAAATAAATAAATAACCACAAAAGGGGAACAATTTTTATGTGGGAGATTTTTAAGTAAATTCTTCTCCACTCCATCACTACCCCGCCCTCCATCCTTCATTATCTATTCCTATCTATCTACTAATCATTTCTATAGCGCTACTAGATGTACGCAGCGCTGTACACATTATATGCAGGTACTATCTCTGTCCTCAGAGGGCTCACAATCTAAGTTTTTTGCACCTGGGGCAATGGAGGGTTAAGTGACTTGCCCAAGGTCACAAGGAGATGCAGTGAAAATTGAACCCAGGTTGTCAGGGTCAAAGCCTGCTGCACTAACCATTACTACTACTACTACTTAACATTTCTAAAGTGTTACTAGGGTTACGCAGCGCTGTACAATTTAACAAAGAAGGATATTCCCTGCTCAAAGGAGCTTACAATCTAAAGGACGAAATGTAAAGTTGGGGCAGTCTAGATTTCCTGAGTAGAGGTATAATGGTTATGTGCCGAAGGCGACATTGAAAAGGTGGGCTTTGAGTAAGGATTTGAAGATGGGCAGGGAGGGGGCTTGGCGTATGGGCTCAGGGAGTTTATTCCACGCATAGGTTGAGGCGACGCAGAAAGGGCGGAGCCTGGAGTTGGCGGTGGTGGAGAAGGGTACTGAGAGGAGGGATTTGACCTGTGAGCGGAGGTTTCGGGTAGGAAAGTAAGGGGAGATGAGAGTAGAGAGGTAATGAGGGGCTGCAGATCGAGTGCATTTGTAGGTAAGTAGGAGAAGCTTGAATTGTATGCAGTACCTGATCGGAAGCCAGTGAAGTGACTTGAGGAGAGAGGTGATATGGGCATATCGGTCCAGAAGGAAGATGAGACGTGCAGCAGAGTTCTGAACGGACTGAAGGGGGGATAGATGGCTAAGGGGGAGGCCAGTGAGGAGTAGGTTGCAGTAGTCAAGGCGAGAGGTAATGAGAGAGTGGATGAGAGTTCCGGTGGTGTGCTCAGAGAGGAAAGAGCGAATTTTGCTGATGTTATAGAGAAAGAAGCGACAGGTCTTGACCATTAGTCCACTCCTCCACTCCCACTCTCAACTCTGCACTTTTATCTGCATTTGATATACAACCTTTATACATTTGGAAAAGATTTCCTGTTTGTAATTTATGCTCCCTCACTGGTCTTAATTAAATTCAGTCAAACAGCCCATCTTTTGAGGCTGCTTTTAAACCTTAACCCTAATTCATAATATAATCCAAGCTCTAAACAAGTTAAGTCAAGTACAGTTGGTAGGCCCTGCACTACAGATTTACAATCTAAGGGCCCCATTTCCTAAGGTGTGTTAACATGTTAGTGCGCATTAATGTGATTTAATGTACATTAAATTTCACAAGCCCAATTATTCCCAGTGGGGCCTCTTCATTATGCATGCGCATGCACTTAAGTTGAATTAAAGTGTTTTAATGTATGTTAGTAAATGCCCTAATTTACTCATTTTTCATAGTGGGCAATGAAGGGCAAAATAGCAGTAGGAGCAACTAGTACACCTCCCTCTCCCATCTTCCCAACAGCAGCTCATATACACAGATGCCCCCCTACAGCAACTGCCCCCACCTAAGAATCTCGCACAAACATACACTGCCGTCCCACCTCCAAAGTAAGTGATCTCTCACTAGCTCCATGAGCAGCACATGACTGCATCTCCTCAGTTAAAACACCCTAAGCTCTCTGCTTTCTCTCTCTCCCTCTACTTAAAATTCCCTCTGTTCAGCATCCATTTCTTGCACCACCCAGTTAAAGCCTCCTACCCAACATTCATTTCTCTTCTCGCGCAACAAAGCCTCCTACCCAGCACCTCTGCTTTCTCTTTCTCCCACTCCCATTTCTAAGGTCCTTGCTCAGCATTCATTTCTCTCCCTCCCTCTTGTAGCCCACTGCCCAGCATCCATTTTTTTCTTCTGTTCCCAAAAATATCTTGACTTAACCTACTCTTTTTGGACAGCAAGCAGCAACTAGCTTGTCCCCAAGATGCACTTGCTGTAATAAATGCATACTGTGGAAGCAAACAAAAGAGCAGATCACTAGGTGGTATTAATAAGACTTTACTAGAGAAATAATCGCCAGTCAATGCACACTGTACCAGCATGCTCTGCTCTAATGTGAAGGCTGTCAGCAGAAAAAATGAAGATGTCTGAGGTGGAGGGCACACTGAAGCATCATTGGGCAGGTGGCAGAATGAAGCGGTATTCTATCGATTTCCTGGCCTCCACGGGATGGCAGCATTCCCTCGGCTGGATAATGGGCAAAAAAAGCATGCTGTGTCTTTAAAATTTAGGCAATCAATGCAGGACAATGCTGGGCTCTGCAAGTAGGAGGGAGTCTGGGCTGCCCCAGTGGCAGCATTGGAAGCAACAAGGTATCTCTTGCCTAATGTGAGGACCTTGGTAGGTCATAATAACTTAAGAGCAAAAGGACTGAAATACAGGGTCAGACCAAAGGTCTATCAAGCAGTATCCTGTTTCCAATAGTGACGAATCCAGGTCACGAGAACCTGACAAAAGAGCACACAATAGGTAGATTTCACCACTGATTATGCTCATTGATTAACAGTGGCTTTCCTCAAGTCTACCTGCCTCTCCTTACATCATGCTCTGAATATTCTCCAAATCTTTTTCATGATTTGCAATAGCTACAAATGTTGCAGTTATCGATGCAGACTGACCATCTATCGTGGACATTTTGAAAGTGAAACAGCGCAACTAAGCACAAGTTCTTAATTTCTGAATAAGAAGTATGTTTCTGTAATTAAGAGGTATTTATCTGTTGTGTTGTGAATTTAGCAGTTTGTCATCAACCCCTGCTGAAGCCTATGCAAGAAACATGGTCATTTGGGTTTTGTGTGACCACATTTACTGTGTTAATAAATATTGTAATTGAATTTTTAATTTATGGTTTTTTTTTTACTGTGCACTCCATTTTAAATGCTCCAAATCTTTATATAAACCAGACATATGAACTTTATTGTGGCTTTTAGTAGCATGGAGATTACTGCCACAGAATATACCCTCCTTTTCAGCTTTTCCATTCAAAGGAAATGACCCAAGCAAAACCAGAGCAGGATTTTCCATCAGGATTCAAACTTATTTTTGCAATCATTCTTATGTCTCTTCATTATCAATCATCAATCATTCTTATGTCTCTTCATTATATGTACATGGTTATGTTACATACATTTTATAGTCTCAACTATGTTTCACAGCATATTCAATGTATACAGTTTCATTTTTTCACTATATTAACTTTTTTAATTTGAGCTACATTATTGTTTTTATTTGTCTTACCAGTATGGCTTGTAAATGTAACTTGATTTATCAAGTGATTTTGTACATTTACCAAGTTTTTTTAATACTTTGTTTTTATCACATTTTTGTCTTATTGCTTACATGGTTTTATATATTTTTGAAGGCATTTATATAAACCTGATGCAGGGATCCGCCCAAACATGGCTACATTGGTTCTCTGTCATGGTTTTATATAAAGCGAATGCTACATACCTGTAGAAGGTATTCTCTGAGGACAAGCAGGCTGATTGTTCTCACAAATGGGTGACGTCCACGGCAGCCCCTCCGATCGGAGATCTTCCTAGCAACAGCGTTTGCTATTCCTCGCGCGCGCCCGCAATGCGCGCATGCGCGGCCGTCTTCCCGCCCGAAATCGCTCATGTTCGCTAGTCCCGTACCAATCAAAAACAAGACAAGGGAAGACACAACTCCAAAGGGGAGGCGGGCGGGTAGGTGAGAACAATCAGCCTGCTGTCCTCGGAGAATACCTTCTACAGGTATGTAAGCATTCGCTTTCTCCAAGGACAAGCAGGCTGCTTGTTCTCACAAATAGGGTATCCCTAGCCCCCAGGCTCACTCAAAACAACAAACGTGGTCAATTGGGCCTCGCAACAGCGAGGACATAACTGAGATTGACCTAAACTTTTCCAACTAACTGAGAGTGCAGCCTGGAACAGAATAAAAATGGGCCTAGGGGGGTGGAGTTGGATTCTAAACCCCAAACGGATTCTGCAGCACCGACTGCCCGAACCGACTGTCGCGTCGGGAATCCTGCTGAAGGCAGTAATGAGATGTGAATGTGTGGACAGACGACCACGTCGCAGCCTTGCAAATCTCTTCAATAGTGGCTGACTTCAAGTGGGCCACTGACCCCGCCATGGCTCGAACACAATGAGCCGTGACATGACCCTCAAGAGTCAGCCCAGCCTGGGCGTAAGTGAAGGAAATGCAATCTGCTAGCCAATTGGATATGGTGCGTTTCCCCACAGCCACTCCCCTCCTGTTGGGATCAAAAGAAACAAAAAGTTGGGCAGACTGTCTGTGTGGGCTTGTCCGCTCCAGATAGAAGGCCAATGCTCGCTTGCAGTCCAATGTGTGCAGTTGACGTTCAGCAGGGCGGGTATGAGGACAGGAAAAGAATGTTGGCAAGACAATTGACTGGTTCAGATGGAACTCAGACACCACCTTCGGCAAGAACTTAGGGTGAGTGCGGAGGACTACCCTGTTATGATGAAATTTGGTATAAGGAGCATGAGCCACCAAGGCTTGAAGCTCACTGACCCTGCGAGCTGAAGTAACTGCCACCAAGAAAATGACCTTCCAGGTCAAGTACTTCAGATGACAGGAATCCAGTGGCACAAAAGGAGGTTTCATCAGCTGGGTGAGAACGACATTGAGATCCCATGACACTGTAGGATGTTTGAGTGGGGGCTTTGACAAAAGCAAACCTCTCATGAAGCGAACTACTAAAGGCTGTCCAGAGATCGGCTTACCTTCCACATGGTAATGGTATGCACTAATCGCACTAAGATGAACCCTTACAGAGTTGGTTTTAAGACCAGACTCAGATAAATGTAGAAGGTATTCAAGCAGGGTCTGTGTAGGACAAGAGCGAGGATCTAGGGCCTTGCCATCACACCACACAGCAAACCGTCACCAGAGGAAGAAGTAACTCCTCTTGGTAGAATCTTTCCTGGAAGCAAGCAAGACACGGGAGACACCCTCTGACAGACCCAAGGAGACGAAGTCTACGCTCTCAACATCCAGGCCATGAGGGCCAGAGACCGGAGGTTGGGATGGAGAAGCGCCCCCTCATTCTGCGTGATGAGGGTTGGAAAGCAGTCCAATCTCCACGGTTCTTCGGAAGACAACTCCAGAAGAAGAGGGAACCAGATCTGACGAGGCCAAAAAGGAGCAATCAAAATCATGGTTCCCCTGTCTTGCTTGAGTTTCAGCAAAGTCCTCCCTATCAGAGGAATGGGAGGATACACGTACAGGAGGCCTTCCCCCCAAAACAGAAGGAAAGCATCCGACGCCAGCCTGCCATGGGCCTGCAGCCTGGAACAGAACTGAGGGACCTTGTGATTGGTCTGAGTGGCAAAGAGGTCCACCAAGGGGGAGCCCCACACTTGGAAGATCTCGCGAACCACTCTGGAATTGAGCGACCACTCGTGCGGTTGCATGATCCTGCTCAATCTGTCAGCCAGACTGTTGTTTACGCCTGCCAGATACGTGGCCTGGAGCCACATGCCGAACCGGCGTGCCCAATGCCACATGCTGACGGCTTCCCGACACAGGGGGCGAGATCCGGTGCCCCCCTGCTTGTTGATGTAATACATCGCAACCTGGTTGTCTGTCTGAATTTGGATAATTTGATGGGACAGCCGATCCCTGAAAGCCTTCAGAGCGTTCCAGACCGCTCGCAACTCCAGGAGGTTGATCTGTAGACCTTGTTCCTGGACGGACCAATTCCCCTGGGTGTGGAGCCCATCGACATGGCTCCCCACACCAGGAGTGACGCGTCCGCTGTCAGCACCTTTTGTGGCTGAGGAATCTGGAAGGGACATCCCAGGGTCAAATTGGATCGAATTGTCCACCAATGGAGGGAGAGGAGAAACCTCGTGGACAAGCGGACCACGTCCTCTAAGCCCCCAGCAGCCTGGCACCACTGGGAGGCTAGGGTCCATTGAGCTGATCTCATAAAAAGGCGGGCCATGGGAGTCACGTGAACCGTGGAGGCCATGTGGCCGAGCAATCTCAACATCTGCCAAGCTGTGATCTGCTGAGACGCCTGCACCGAGGAGACAAGGGCCAGCAGATTGTCGGCCCTGGTCTCTGGAAGGTAGGCACGGGCCGTCTGAGAATCCAGCAGAGCTCCTATGAATTCGAGTTTCTGAACTGGAAGAAGATGGGACTTTGGATAATTTATCACAAACCCTAGCAGCTCCATAAGTCGAATAGTCACCTGCATGGACTGCTGAGCTCCTGCCTCGGAGGTGTTCTTTACCAGCCAATCGTCGAGGTACGGGAACACATGCACTCCCAGCCTGTGTAGAGAAGCCGCTACTATGGCCAGGCATTTGGTGAACACTCTGGGCGCGGAGGCGAGCCCAAAGGGTAGCACACAGTACTGAAAATGCCGTGTTCCCAGACGAAATCGAAGATACTGCCTTTGAGCTGGCAGAATCGGGATGTGTGTATAGGCATCCTTTAAGTCCAGAGAACATAGCCAATCGTCCTGTTGACTCATGGGAAGAAGGGTGCCCAGGGAAAGCATCCTGAACTTTTCTCGGACCAGATATTTGTTCAGGGCCCTTAGGTCTAGGATGGGACGCATCCCCCCTGTTTTCTTTTCCACAAGGAAGTACCTGGAATAGAATCCCAGCCCTTCTTGCCCCTATGGCACGGGCTCGACCGCATTGGCGCTGAGAAGGGCAGAGAGTTCCTCTGCAAGTACCTGCTTGTGCTGGAAGCTGAAGGACTGAGCTCCCGGTGGGCAATTTGGAGGTTTGGAGGCCAAATTGAGAGAGTATCCTAGCCGGACTATTTGGAGAACCCACTGATCGGAGGTTACAAGAGGCCACCTTTGGTGAAAAAATTTTAACCTCCCTCCAACCGGGAGGTCGTCCGGCACAGATACTGGGACGTCGGCTATGCTCTGGAGGAGCCAGTCAAAAGCCCACCATTGACTTATGCTGGGGAGCCGCAGGGGCCTGAGGCGCACGCTGCTGACGAGAGCGAGCGCGCTGGGGCTTAGCCTGAGCAGCAGGCTGGCGAGAAGGAGGATTGTACCTACGCTTGCCAGAAGAATAGGGGACCGTCCTCCTTCCCCCGTAAAAACGTCTACCCGAAGAGGTAGATGCTGAAGGCGGACGGCGGGAGAACTTGTCGAAAGCGGTATCCCGCTGGTGGAGCTGCTCAACCACCTGTTCGACCTTGTCTCCAAAAACATTATCCCCCCCGGCAAGGAGCATCCGCAATCCGCTGCTGGACTCGATTCTCTAGGTCGGAGGCGCGCAGCCATGAGATCCTGCGCCTCACCACACCTTGAGCAGCGGCCCTGGATGCAACATCAAAAGAGTCAAACACCCCCCTGGCCAGGAATTTCCTACACGCCTTCAGCTGCCTGACCACCTGCTGAAAAGGCTTGGCTTGCTCAGAAGGGAGCTTGTCCACCAAGTCCGCCAACTGTCGCACATTGTTCCGCATGTGTATGCTCGTGTAGAGCTGGTAGGACTGGATTTTGGCGATGAGCATTGCAGAATGGTAGGCCTTCCGCCCAAAGGAATCTAAGGTTCTAGAGTCTTTGCCCGGGGGCGCCAAAGCATACTCCCTAGAACTCTTAGTCTTCTTGAGGGCCAGATCTACACCAGAGTCGTGTGGCAACTTGAGTCCTCATCAACTCCGGGTCCCCATGGATCCGATACTGAGATTCGATCTTCTTGGGGATGTGGGGCGTAGTTAAGGGCTTCGCCCAGTTCACCAGTAACGTCTTCTTGAAGACATGATGCATGGGTACTGTGGACGATTTCTTAGGTGGCGAAGGATAGTCCAAGAGCTCCAGCATCTCAGTTCTCGGCTCATCCTCCTTGACCACTGGGAAGGGAATTGCCGTAGACATTTCCTGGACAAAGGCCGCGAAAGAGAGACTCTCCGGAGGAGAAAGCTGTCTTTCAGGCGAGGGAGTAGGATCAGAAGGAAGACCGTCAGACTCCTCGTCAGAGAAATATCCAACGCCTTCCTCTGCTTCCCACGAGGCCTCCTCATCAGTGTCGGACATCAGCTGGTGGACTTCGGTCCGAAGCTGCACCCACCTCGACTCCGTGGAAACACGGCCACGGTGGGAGCGTCGAGAAGAGGACTCCCGAAGCGGAAAAGATGGAGCTCCCTCCATCGACGTCATCGGGGAGTCCTCCTGGGAGGCGGCCGGCACCGCAAGTGGTACCGGGGCGGGTGTCCTCACCGCAGACGAGGGCCCAGCTGTCGCCTCACTCGACGGCACCGGCGGCACAAGCACCCCCGGTACCGGAAGAGAAGGACGCAACAGCTCCTCCAGGATCTCCAGAAGGACGGCCTTGAGGCTCTCATTCAGAGAGGCAGCGGAGAAAGGCGGTGGGGCCGGTACCGGTGACGAGCTGCGAATCCGTTTCGGGGATGGAGGCGGTACCAGGCTGTCCACAGGTGAGCGCATCGACACCTCCTGAATGGAGGGTGAGCGGTCCTCCCGATGCCGACGCTTGGGTGCCGGTGGTACCGGCGACCCAGAGCTCTCGGTACCACGCTTGGAGGGTGACCGATGCCGGTGCTTCTTTGCCTTAGCACGACGCATGGCATCGGTACCCCCCCCGGTACCGATGAGGAAGACGTCGAATCCAAACGTCTCCTCGGGTCCGGGTCCGAAGAGGGTTGGTCCCGGGGGGGGGGCTGTACTGCGGGAGCCCTCGAGACAAGCGAAGACCTGCTCATGGGCTCACCGCCACCAGCAGGGGAATGGACAGCCCTCAACTGCACTCTAGACATCGAAGCACCCTCCGACGACATCCTCACGAGGAACGATCCCGGTCTCGCAGCTCCACCAGACAATGACTTCGATACCGAAGACCTCGATGTCGATGCCGGTACCGATGGCGGATACCGAAGTCGAGGATGGGCACGGTACCGAAGGCCCCGATGCCGAGGACCGCGGAACGGAGGATGTCGACGCTCCGGATGAAGCCCCGAACAAAACGTTCCACTGGGCCAATCTCGCCGCCTGAGTTCTCCTCTTCAAAAGAAAACAGAGATTACAGGCCTGAGGACAGTGCCCAGCCCCCAGACACTGAAGGCAAGAAGTGTGCCTGTCAATGAGGGAGATTATCCGGCCTCACTGGGTGCACGGTTTGAAGCCGCTGGAAGGCTTCGATGACATGGGCGGAAAAATCACGCCGGCAAAATCGAAATCCGTAATGGTGAAAAAGTGGCACCAAAAACTCACCAAAAAGCGAACGGGCGGCGAAAAAAGCCGCACTCAACCACGAAAGAAAACTTACGGGCCAACACTAGAAATAGAGGAAAATTTAAAAGAGAAAAAAAGACTGCGAATCGCGAGGGATCTCCTAGGGGCGCGGAGCGACCGAAAAAAACAGCCATCCCGAGCCGCGGAAAAAAGGAGACTAGCAAACACGAGCAATTTCGGGCGGGAAGACGGCTGCGCATGCGCGCATCGTGGGCGCGCGCGAGGGCTAGCAAACGCTGTTGCTAGGAAGATCTCCGATCGGAGGGGCTGCCGTGGACGTCACCCATTTGTGAGAACAAGCAGCCTGCTTGTCCTCGGAGAATCAGCAATAAAACACTGAGGGACTCTTTTACTAAACCATGCTAGTGATTCCTGTGCAGCAAATGATAGGAAGCCCATTCAATTCCTATGGGCTTCCTCTCATTTGCCACGATGGGAATTGCAAGCGTGGTTTAGTAAAAGAGGCTCTAAGTTTCCCATACTGGTATTTTGTTTCTAAACTGCAACAGGGTTTTCTACCCAGCCTCTGCGTTTTGGTTACCACCATTGGCATCTCAATCTAGGGCTATCAAAATGATGCACTCTTGGTACACTGATGCCTACTGTACTACCATAAACCTACTAGTGGCCATGGTAGGAACATGACTCTATGCCTTGGAACCATCTTCCTCCAGTTCATCAATATTCACCCAAGAACCTACATGTGCTACAAAATTTCATGGATCACAAGTGGAGTAAAGCCTGATCCAAAGCCCCATGTGTCTTTTTGCCACTAGCTCCCTTTATGTTGAAATGCTAGTAGTTGACCTGTCAAAGAATATGCTTTATAACATATCAGGATAAACTCAGGGCTTTTTTGAACTGGGACTTCTGCTGCTGGTATTACAGAGGGACCCAATCTTGAGCTCAAGCCTCATCTTTACACTTTTGCAGCTCCTACCCTAGAGAGTTCCCGCTACTTATGATCCTCCAATCCCTACAAGGACACCTACCTTGAGGTTCTGGTTTTGCACATGTACAAGGAGCTCCAGGCTATTCCTGGGTTATACCAGCAAGAGACATCACAACAGAGGCAGAAGGAGCCTGCTACCAAGCTCTGCCTTCTGCCCCCACAGATATTCCACTGCCCACTACACTCTACAGACCCTGATATCCTCAAATAGAGCACATGCAGTTTCATTTCTTACTGCAACTTCTTTCTTCCTCTTTACCCTCACTCTACAGTACCAACTGTCTGTGACTGCCATAAGTATGTAGTTACAGCCATGGCAGGACTGCAATCTCAACTACAGAATTCACCACTGGAGAAGCATTACCTTGCCCAATAACTAAGGCTTCAATGTCAACTGGCTGTGATAAAGGTGGAGGCTCTATGTCAGTGCAAGCCACCACTCAGTGGATCCCTTTGCAGCCAGATGTTTGCTGCCCCTCTATTTATTTTCTAAACTTCATAGAGCTTGAAAGAAATGGCCCAAATCCATAAGACCTCAAGCTGCCAGCACCAGGGAAGGCAGAAGTACTAACTTCACCAGAAGAAAATGTAAAAACCACCAGGATACTATCTAATTATAAACAAATCCAAGACGACAGGAGGAGCCTCCACGGAAAGTCAAAGCAAAACAGCAAAAGTAGAGGCTGACAAATGCGCAAACCAATAGGGAGATAATATCAAAAACCAGTTTATTCTGAATATTCATATCAAGGACCCGACACGGTCCGTGTTTCGGCGCCAAAGCCTATCAGCTTCTTCTCAGAGAAAGTTGATTGTGACCCCTGAGGAAGGCGTGTCGGGTCCTTGATATGAATATTGGTTTGCGCATTTGTCAGCCTCTACTTTTGCTGTTTTGATCTAATTATAAACCCGAGTCTTGCTCTAAATCTCAGAAGCAGACCTCTAAACCAGACGTCTTCTCTCTTTGGCTGAAGCAGAGCAATGCAAATCAGCTTCCCTGCTGCAGCAGTCTATGCAGAGAAAGCAAGCAGTTTTCCTTTGTCTCTATGTACTGGCAAAGAACACGAGAAACATGTTCCCCCCACCCCCAAATATATATATTAACGAAACCCACAACACCTACTAAAACATACCTACTGAAGCCTCTCAGACGATTTTTAAAATGGCATTTACAAATTTGAGAAAGTTCGGCACAACATGGAGAATACTTTCTTGATCTAATTAACAGGCTTTTTTTAGACAGGCCATAGAAGGGAAAATTAGGTTCTTACCTTGGTAATTTTCTTTCCTTTAGTCACAGCAGATGAATCCATTAACTGATGGGTTGTATCCACCTACCAGCAGGTGGAGATAGAGAACACTGAAAAGTCACAGTGACCCTGGACGTCTAGCTCCTCCTGCCTTCAGTATATGAAACTTCCAAAGCAGAGTAAATAAGAAAGGTAAAACATCAGAAACTTTCCTCACAGTGAACAAATGCCCCAGAACCGGAGCAGTAACCAAACAAAGGAGGGACGATCTCAACCTCCTCCAACAGAACAATATGTAGAAACTCAGAGCTGACCTTCACCTCCTCCCGATGAGATATAATATCTGCATGAACGATCTGAACAAAAAAAAAAACAACACCAGACAGGGAGGGATCGTGGATTCATCTGCTGTGACTAAAGGAAAAAAAATTACCAAGGTAAGAACCTAATTTTCCCTTCCTTGTCATCAACAGCAGATGAATCTATTAACTGATGGGATGTACAAAAGCACTCCCTACGTAGGGTGGGAACAGGCAACTCCACGAGCAAGAACCTGCGCTCCAAAATGCGCGTCCTGCTTCGCTTCCACATCCAGCCTGTAATGCCGTATAAACGAGAGCTGAGAAGCCCAAGCAGCCACACGACAGATCTCTTGAAGAGAAAGGACACCCGTTTCAGCCCATGAGGAGGAAATCACCCTCGTGGAATGCGCTTTAAACGCTTCAGGGGGAGCCCGTCCTGAAAGCAGATATGCAGAAAAAATGACTTCTCTGAGCCAACGGGCTATACTGGCTTTAGACGCCGGACACCCACATCGAGGACCTATCAACAATACAAAAAGATGATCAGATGTCCTGAAGTCATTTTACATCTGTAGATACTGCAACAGAGCCCTGCGGACATCCAAAAGACGCAATTGCCTAAAGGAATCCGGAAAGTCCTCCCTAGAAAAGGAAGGTAGAAAAATGGGCTGGTTCAGGTGAAACGTAGAAACCACCTTAGGCAGAAAGAAAGGCACTGTACGTACCGTCACCCCAGACTCTGAGAACTATAGAAAAGGGTCCCGACAGGAAAGCACCTGAAGCTCAGATATGCGTCTAGCCGATGTCATGGCCACCAAAAAGACTGTCTTGAGAGTCACATCCTTCTCAGAAGCTCGCCTAAGCAGCTCGAAAGGCGAACGCTGAAGAGCCTTCAACACCAGCCCCAGGTTCCAGGCCGGACACGGCGATCGCACGAGAGGACGGAGCCGAAGCGCCCCTCTGAGAAAAAGGGCAATGTCCGGCTGAGCAGCAAGGGACAAGCTAGAGACTTTCCCTCGAAAGCATGCCAACGCTGCCACTTGAACCCGAAGGGAACTTTAAGCCAGTCCTTTTTGTAATCCATCCTGCAAAAAGTCCAGAACCAGCACAACTGAGGCCCGCGTTGGTGATATCGCCTTTGAAACACACCATGCCTCAAACTTGCGCCAAATCCGAGCATAAGCTGCGGAGGTAGCATAAGCTGCAAGAGAGTGGAAATGACCTTGTTCGAGTAGCCCTTGTCTTTCAATTGCTCCCTCTCAAGAGCCAGGCCCTAAGACCAAATCGGCAGGGATCCTCCATAGTCACCGGACCCTGAATCTGGAGGTTCGGCATCAGAGGCAAAGGAAATGGAGCCTCCACCAGCATCCAACAGAGTTCCGCGTACCACAGATGCCTTGGCCAATCCGGAGCAATGAGAATCACCAATCCTCGGTGTAGCCGAATCCGCAGTAGAACTCGCTCTATCAAGGGCCAAGGAGGAAACACATACAGGAGGTCCGATGGCCAGGGTTGAGCCAGTGCATCCAACCCCGTTGAGCGAGGATCTCGTCTTCTGCTGAAAAAGCGAGGTACTTTGGCGTTTGAACTTGACGCCATTAGATCCAGTCCGGGAGTCCCCCATTTGGCACAAATCTGAAGAAAAACTTCTGCTGCCATTTCCCACTCTGCCGGGTCGATTTGATGTCTGCTGAGGAAATCGGCCTGCACGTTGCTCTGACCTGCTATGTGGGCTGTGGATAGCAGAGGCAAGTGGAGCTCGGCCCAGAGAAAAATCTGAGCGGCCTCTGTGGCCAGGGCCCTGCTCTGCGTGCCGCCCTGACAATTGATGTAGGCCACCGCTGTCGTGTTGTCTGACAGCACTCGGACAGGAAGTCCCTTCAGAGTCTTGTGGAAGGCCAGAAGAGCCTGGAATATCGCTCTCAGTTCCAAGCAATTGATGGACCACCCCGCTTCAATGGGCACCCATTGACCCTGAGTGTAGCTGCCCTGGCAATGAGCTCCCCAGCCCGAAAGGCTGGCATCCGTTACCACCAGGCACCAAGAAGGGAGCGCGAGTGGCATCCCCTGTCGCAGCATCATGTCGGAGAGCCACCAATCCATACTGTGCCGAGCCGCAGGGAGCCACGTTAGTCTGCATTGGTATTCCTGGGAGATTGGAGACCATTCCTGCAGCAGAGCACTCTACAGCGGCCTCTTGTGAGCTCTCGCCTAGGGAACCACCTCCATGGTGGCCGTCATCGACCCCAGGAGCTGAACAAAGTCCCAAGCTCGAGGGCGAGTCATCCGCAGGAGCAGACAGACCTGATTCTGAAGCTTGCATTGCCTGTGGTCGGGGAGAAAAACGAACCCCGAGGCTGTGTCGAACCGGACCCCCAAATACTCGAGAGACTGAGAGGGGGTCAGGTGACTTTTGGGTATATTGACCACCCAGCCCAGAGTCTGCAGAACTGTAACAACTCTGGTTGTAGCAAGTCGGCTCTCGTCTGCCAAATCCGCCCTGATGAGCCAGTCGTCGAGATAAGGGTGAACTCTGATACCCTCTCGCCTGAGAAAAGCAGCTACCACCACCATCACCTTGGAAAAGGTACGGGGAGCTGTGGCTAGGCCGAAAGGCAAAGCCCGAAACTGGAAATGCTGGCCCAACACCACAAACCGGTGAAACCGCTGATGCGGGGGCCAAATAGGAATGTGCAAGTAAGCTTCCTTGAGGTCCAGAGACGTAAGAAACTCTCCTGGCTGAACCGCCGCAATGACGGAACGCAGGGTTTCCATGCGGAAGTGTCGCACTCTAAGGGCCTCGTTGACTTTCCTTAAGTCGAGGATTGGTCTGAAAGACCCGCCTTTTCGAGGGACCACAAAGTAAATAGAGTAGCGACCACAGCCGCAGCAAGACTTGCAAGGTCTCCTCCACCGCCGCCCGTTTGACAGCAGTGCCGCATCGGGACTCTATAAAGGCATCTCTCACCGGGGCACCGAATTCCAATCGGTAGCCTTCTCTGATCAGGTCTAGGACCCACTGATCCGAAGAAATCTTGGTCCACTCCTCGAGGAAGAGGGAAAGACGACCCCCTACTGCAGGAATCGACAAGTGGACCGGCATCCCGTCACTGCAGAGAATGCCCCCGAACTCCTGGCCGTTGGCCAGCCGCAGCCGAACGTTTGTCCGAGTGAAAGGAGTTCCTCTGGTGAAAATGAGCACGTTGAGAAAACCCAGCAGAGCGCCCCGGGCGATACCTGCGAGCTTCGCAGAAACGTGGCCTGGAAGAGGAGGGAAAAAACAGGAGTTTTGGAAGAAGGCCGCGTCCTATCCTCAGGTAACCATTGGGATTTAGAGTCCCCTAGGTCTTTAACAATCTTCTCCAATTCCTCTCCAAATAGGAGGCCCCGAAAGGATAACCTCACCAGCCTTTGCTTAGAGGTCATGTCAGCCGCCCAATGCCGAAGCCAAAGAAGGCGATGGACAGAAACCGCCACAGATATCTGCTTAGCCGAAGCTCTGACCAGATTATAAAGGGCATCAGCCAAAACGGACAGGGTAGACTCCATACGTGGGCCAACCTCAGAGAGGGCACCCGCACCATCCTCGGGCTGATCAACCACCTGCTGCAACCAGGACAGGCAGGCCTAGGTTGCATAGGAACTGCAAATAGCCGCCCTTAAGGACAGGCCCGAGATTTCAAAGGACCGCTTCAGCGCAGATTCTAGCCGCCGGTCCTGCATATCCTTCAATGCGACCCCTCTCTCCACCGGGAGAGTGGTCTTTTTAGTCACAGCTGTGACCAACGTATCCAATTTAGGCATCCCAAACAGGGTCAAGTGATCCTCACACAGAGGGTAAAGCTGACCCATAGCCCTGGCTACCTTCAAAGACCCATCAGGGTCAGACCATTGAGCTGAAATAAGCTCTTGGATGGAGTCACACACAGGAAAAGCCCTAGAAGGCTTCTTAGTACTAGCCATCCTAGGATTAACAGAGGAGGCCTCGCCCTTGGCAGGATCTTCAATAGAGAGGGCCTGCAAGGCATCAGAGATGAGAGCTGGCAGCTCATCGCGGTGAAAAATCCATACCGCTTTAGGGTCATCCAAGTCCTGTGGCAAACAGGTACCCTCATCTGGATCATCCGTCCATGAGGGCCGGCCAGACCCGTCAGACTCCCCACATCCTGATCACAGGGGGGGAAAAAGGAGGTGCGCCACTTTCCAACGGAGAATTTACCCGCCTACGTTTAACGTCAGTCCAACGCTCGGGGGAAGAAGAAAGCTCCGTAGCCAATAACGGGCTATCAAAACCTGGAGGAAATTCCGTCCGCATCGTAGTGTCAGACGCCTCTGGCATAGCTCTTTTTAACATAAAGGCCTTATGCATCAACAGCACAGACTCAGGGGAGAACAAACTCACCCCAGCCCTCTGCCCCCAAATTAGGAGAAGCAGGAAAAGGAGCTTCTCTAGCAGCCTCGGAACGAGGCGTCCCCCCGCACTCAAACTCCTCCGCAACAGCGAGGGTCGAGCCACACGGCGCTTCCAAAATGGCACCCGCTGCTAGTTCCATCGAGCGGGAAGAATCACCACTCGCCATGCCCGTATTAGCACGAGTGTCCAAGGAGCACGTACTGCAAAGCCCCGCTGCTGACCTGCGTTTTCCACAGCGGGAGCAGCGCTTAACTGTTTCAGCAGCCATCGCCCAATCGGGCAAAAAAATAGAAATAAAATGGCAGCCTCGCGCCAACTTACCCCACACAGGACGCTGTGCACAGGACGCTGGGCACCATTCTCACCTTGGAAGACCGAGTCAACAAGCTCCGGTCAGGCTGCACAGCACCAGAATCTCTTGAGAAAGCCTCAGAACAGCCACACTGAATAAGCGCACTCTTTTTTTTTTTTTTTTTTTACACTGTGAGGAAAGTTGGAAGCAGGCAGCAACAGAGGGACTCCGGGAGGAGGGGGGATGGGGTAAGGCAGGGACAGAGAACAAAACCAAGTATGCCTTCAAAGTGGGCACCACCAGCCACAACACCCCCGCTCTACTGGCAAAGCTCAGGAGCCACCTCAGGCAGGGATCCAGGAGCTGATCAAGCAACGTCCACACCTGCTTGGAGATAGAGATATACTGAAGGCAGGAGGAGCTAGACGTCCAAGGTCACTGTGGCTTTTCAGTGTTCTCTATCTCCACCTGCTGGTAGGCAGATACAACCCAACAGTTAATGGATTCATCTGCTATTGATGACAAGGAAGTAGGAATTCAGATGTGCAGGTCAGTGAGTCTAAAGTTTCACCAGTATTTTAGAACATAATCTGCCAACGTGCAGTACATAACCGGTTATCTTAGCAAGCTTGGAAACATAAGCACTTACTACCCTGACACCATCACAGTGAACTATTTGTTTGCTAGTTTGGCATTTGGGGATGGGGGAAAGACAAAAACCACTAGGGGATTAAGGGAGCAACCCCTTCCCAAATCTCCGTCATGTCCCCTACCTCAACGCAAGCGGCGACCTCGGGCTGTGCACGGTCCCGTCGACACGCACACTTGACTGGCACTGCCCTGAGCCGTGTGTGTAGTTCTTCTCTGGCTGCAGGCGCCTTGATTGCTTTGCTTCCACCCACCTGTGTCTGCTCTCCTATTGCCTGGCTTCCCTTGCTTCTCTCCTATTGGTCTTCCGGTTGCTCCTTCCCCTGCTCTTGTCCTATGGCTGTGCTCCTTCTCCCTGCTGGTTCCTGCTGATGTCAGACTCCAGCACTTTATCAGCTGAGCTCTTACTGGACTCCATGCTTCGGCTTCTACTTTGGTAGATGCTACTTGCTCAGTAGTTTGTTTCTTATCTACTTGTCCCTCGTTGTTGACTTTGCCTGTACCTGGATTACTCTCTTGCCTGCTGCCTATTGACTTTACCTGTGCCTGGATTACTCTCTTGCCTGCTGCCTGCCTACTGACTTTGCCTGTACCTAGATTACTCTCTTGACCTGCTGCCTGCCTACTGACTTTGCCTGTACCTGGATTTCCCTCTTGACCTGCTGCCTGCCTACTGACTTTACCTGTGCCTGGATTACTCTCTTGCCTGCTGTTTGCCTATTGACATTGCCTGTACCTGGATTACTCCCCTGCCTGCTGCTTACCTGTTGACACTGCCTGTTCCCAGATTACTCCCCTGCCTGCTGCCTGCCTATTGACTTTGCAAGTACCTGGATCACTCTCTTGCCTGCTGCCTGCTTGGCCAATACTTTCACCATCCCGCTTCCAGCTCCATATCGTAAGTCCTGCAGACTGCCCGCACCTAGGGGCTCAACCTCTGGGAAACGCCGGTCAGCACAGGGTTGTCTGGCCGCCAAGCAGAACCTGGTCCGAATACCGGGCTCAGCAGCGCTCTACTTGGTACAAGAACTCACAAGTCTGGCACTCCCCCAGTGGAGTTCTGCTCAATAGCAGCTGTTTCCCAAAACCTA
Organism: Microcaecilia unicolor; assembly: GCF_901765095.1. Lineage (NCBI taxonomy): Eukaryota > Metazoa > Chordata > Amphibia > Gymnophiona > Siphonopidae > Microcaecilia > Microcaecilia unicolor. The sequence goes on along the minus strand of NW_021963078.1, from coordinate 78,174 downwards.
AACATCTTTGGAGCAGATATAACTCCTAACATTGATCTTTCAAGACATAGGCATTTAGTGACCTTCTGAAATGGGGAATAAGCATCTATGAACTTGCCATGTCTTTGTCCTACTCAAGATCCACCTAGACCATGCACCCTTGTCATTTGCATGCACTTAGGTTTGACACTTGCATATCCCATCTTTGTAAAATCAGGACTTAGATGTTTATGCAAGATAGACGTTTAAGTGCCAGTTTAGCCATGCATCAAAAGAAACTGGGCTTGTAAAATGAGAGCCTAAACTAATATCACTCAAAATTCAAGATCAACAAAAACCTAAAAAAAAAAAAAAAAAAAAAAAACATACACAGACACATATACACATAAAATGCAAATCTTGCTCTCTGTCTCAAATGAGACCATATGGAATTGGCTCCTATGCATTCCAAAAAGTTATAACACCAGAGGTTGCATTATCCTGGGGATGGGGCAGATGTATTTGTCCACCAGATTTTTACTAGTGCACAAGACAAACTGAATACCATCATACCACCAGTCACACAGCCTCTATTCTCCACACTCTTTCTTCTTTCCCAAACCCCATAAGACATGATCAGTTAAACTGCAACATCGGGATTTACCTGCTTCTGTCATAGGTCCTATGACGAGATGGGGTTCTACTGTGGTCATGGTCTGGTCTGTGCCGACTGCTCTCCTGCCGTCTTCTGTCAGGGCCCCTACCCTGGTCCCGCCAATCCCCATGGCTCTCTGAGCGGTGCCTTTCCCCATGGCCATGGTTGTATGCCCTGCGTCGCTGATCATCATAACGCCGATTTCTCTCCGGGCTCCTCCGTTCATTTGGGGCTGCCTCTATTGAGTACTGGCCAGTGGTGTGACGGTAGTGACTGTTGCTCTGGAAGTAGTATGAGCTATGCTGGTAACTACTGAAGCTTGGAGGGGGTGCAGGAGGTGGTGGAGGGAATGCAGGGAAAGCCTGTTGCGAGTAGGTGGTAGCATACACAGACTGGTAGCTGACCTGCTGTGGCATTACTGGGGGAGGAAGTATGGATGGAGGTACCCCATAGGGGAATGGATTTTGTCCGCTGGATGGTGGTGGTGGTGGTGGGGCTGTGGCTGGGACTGGGGCTGGGGCTGCTGCTGTGTTACTGGTGTTGTGCACAGCTGGAGGTGCAGGAGGAAAATATGGAGGTGTTGCAAAATTATGTCTTACTGAATGGTTTGGGAAGGGTGGCCTCAGGGGATAGGGGCTTACTGAACTCTGTGTTGCTGGAGGAACAGGAGGAGGAAAGGGCACATAGCCAGGCCTCTGTGGTACATAACTGGCGCTAGGCAGGCTGGAAAAGGTAGCCGGTTGTGCAGTAGGCTGTTCATATTGGTAGGATGTTGGGACCTGCTGAGGCTGCAATACTCGAAGGTTCTGTGGCCTGAAGGTTTGTGCTGATGGTCTCACTCCAGACCCTCCATGATCATGTGCATCCTCTCTCTCAGAGTAGAAAGACATTTCATTCCTTCAAGAAACCAAAAGCAAAGAAACAAAAAGATCACAGGTGAAAGGGTGGACCAATCGCTATGCAAATGCTAGAGAAGCTACAGATGTACCTGCAACTATATAATAGACTAAGAGCACATGGGAATGCAAAATAATAACAGAATGCAGTAATGAATGTAATTATACAAGGATATGATCAATAATCAATATAACTATATAATCAATGCAAACGTATAATCAGCATATAATCAAGGAATTAATTAACTTGATGATTTTTAGCTATATATATATATATATATATATATATATATATATATATATATATATATATATATATGTAAAAGTATGATCAAACCTGCATATTAATAGGTTAAAAGGAAAACAGCTTTCTCTCAAGTTGCAGAGTTAGGCAAAGTGAGGCAAAGTAAGGGACAAGGCAAGAGGCACTTTCACATGCTGTTGCAGGCCCCAGATTAATCCAGAGGCATTACCTCCCATTTGTGTGTAGTGCTCTGTCTGTGTCAGGTCATTCTGTGCCAACACTGGAAAAGAAGTCACTGCTGCAAAACTGTGAGGCTTTGCTGAGAGTAAATTTTGAAATCTGAAACTCTTCCTTTAATCTGCCAGCAGCTCTGTACGCTTCACCGCAATGGTGGTTATTTTGTAGAAGATTGGGGTTTTTTGACAACAGGAGGGAGACCAAGCCAAAAAAAAAAAAAAAACCCTTCACAAGGGGTCTTTTGTTTTTCAAAGTGCTTGTATTGGGCTGTGGCAGCGATTATTGCTGGCATACTCAGTTCCAATTATTAACAGCTCAAAAAAATTACTATATGAAAAAGAGGAATAGTTTGTAAATGTTATTGTCTGTTTCTCTTCCCTTCCTTCTGGGTAGATAAGCTGTTTTGGCTCTGCCAAACAGAAGTAGCTACCCTCCTCTCCTCCTTCCTGTACACATTAATTGATATATTGCTTACTTTATTTTTTGTCTATTAGATTGTAAGCTCTTTGAGCAGGAACTGTCTTTCTTCTATGTTTGTGCAGCGCTGCGTACGTCTTGTAGCGCTATAGAAATGCTAAATAGTAGTAGTAGTTGTCTGACCACTTTTCCAGCTAGGGATTTCCAGAAGCATTAAAACATAGGCTAGACAAAGAAGATGTCCAACTTGTGGGAGTGAAAGCACAACTTTTGTAACAGCTTCCTTTTGCCTTTGCTGTGAAAGTATGCAGGAACCTTCTGGAGCTAATGAGATTCTTCCTGCACAGCTGAAGATGAAGAACATGAATGCTCTTTCACAACTCAAAGAATCTTCCTAGTGTCAATATCCCATTAGGGATCTTCTGGTAGGACCTTTGTTTAATACAAGGTTCTTTCTCAGGATAGGGCTGTCATCCAGACAACATGGACCCCTATTGATTTTTCCTCTGATTTTATGATGAGAACATACCATGTCTGCTGTGCCAGGGTACAGCAAGAGGCTACTGGAGTTCAGATGCCAGCAGTTAAGAGATCTAGGGCTGAGCAAACTCTAGCTTTAGCGGGCTTCCACTGCCCTAATCTTGCCTCTTGGGAGGGACTATGAGCAATCAAATATTTCTGGACAACACCAGAAAATCAAAGGGTTTCAGTAATAACTCTCTTTAGGAAAGCGGAACACTCAAGCCTGACTGACCAAGTGGTCGAGGTTCTTAAACCTCTGAGAATTAGGCAGTAGAGTTCTGCATCTCAGGGGATCCATTTCACGCATTTTCAGACCACCAAAGTCATCTGCTATACATTGGACTATTAAGGAAATGGTGCAAGAAGTTTATATCCATTATCTAAAAGGTGGGCAGGAGATTTTGCTATGGATGCCAAAGATGAATGTGCTGATTTCTGCAGTGTTTTACCATACCAGGAAACCAACTGAAAGGGGTGCTGCTCTTAGGCATCTGCAAAATAAGAGAGAGAGACAGCTTTTCCCCATGCCTTACATGGCCAGAGCTCTGCTATTCTAGATTCAGAAAACCCAGGCAGAAGGCTTTGATCAGGGTCTATTAATCGAATCAGCATCTGTATTTTTGGCTGGTGCATTTTATGCTTTCATCCAGGCATTTGCTAAACACACAGTCACCATGGTATCCAGCTATAAAGTCTCCAGCTAAGGTACTAGGCAGCCAACACCATCTCCAAGGTTCACCTTACTAGACTCCCATTTGAGGGCTGACTTTTGTTCTGTAAAGACTTGGAGAGTATCTTTAAAGACCTGGGAAGCACCAGGCTCCAGCTCCTGGAGGACAAGACTTGTGGTTTACCTACATATGGAATCAAACAAAATAAAACATGGAAAAGAAAATAAGATGATACCTTTTTTATTGGACATAATACATTTCTTGATTAGCTTTCGAAGGTTGCCCTTCTTCGTCAGATCGGAAATAAGCAAATGTGGTAGCAGATAGTATATATAAGTGAAACATCCAAGCATTACTTTGACAGTCTGACAGGGTGGGAGGGTGGGGGTGGGTAGGAGGTATGCATGGGGACATCAAAGCATTTCATTGATATTCTAACAGGATGGGTGTGGGTAGGTGGGAGAAGGGTGATAAACAGAGAAATACAATTTTATGGTTTATAATGGGCTAGAAAACCCAGATCCTTGTTAAGTCCTGCCACCCAACTTAAAACACAAGCTAATCAGAAGTAAACTCCCAACACAGACTGAAAAGGAAAAGAAGGGCACATTTCCCTGTAATATATCCAGCTGCAAGCTATGCCAAAACATTTCACAGGACCCCACAGTCATTCACAAAGGAAAAATATTCAACATAAAGGAATCTTTCACATGCTCATCTTCCAATGTGGTATATATCATTCAGTGTAAAAAATGTAACGAAGGATGCTATATTGGAGAAACAGGCCAGATGCTTAAGACAAGATTTAATCAGCAAAGACATCACATGAAGATAGCCGGTGCCAGTCAGGTTCCCACCCCTGTGGGCCAGCACTTTACAAGACCAGAACACTGCACCAGTAATTTATTTATTTGTATCCCACATTATCCCACCTTTTTGCAGGCTCAGTGTGGCTTACAATTCAACATGAGCTGTGGAAATCTGTCTGAGAAAATACATTTAGTATAGCAAAAGGATCTTATGGTAAAGGTGGTAATAATAACACAAGATAATGTGTTAGCAAGTCTTAGAGTAGGACAGTTCTAGTTTCATAAGGAGGGTTCATATGTATTAATCTGTGTGGTATGTTCTTTCGAAGAGGTGGGTCTTCAATAGTTTGCGGAAGGTAATAGGCCGTTTTTAAGTTACGTGGCAGTTCATTCCAAAATTGTGTGCTCAGATAGGACAAGGTTGATGCATGAATTAGTTTGTATTTTAGACCTCTGCAATTAGGGAAGTGAAGGTTAAGGAATGTGCAGGATGATTTTTTGGCATTCCTTGGTGGTAGGTCTATCAGATCTGTCATGTAGGCTGGAGCGTCACCGTGGATGATTTTGTGAACTAGAGTACATATTTTGAACGTGATGCGTTCTTTGAGTGGGAGCCAATGAGGCATATTTTCAAAGCACTTAGCCTTCCAAAGTTCCATAGAAACCTATGGAACTTTGGAAGGCTAAGTGCTTTGAAAATATGCCTCAATGTAGCTTTACTCGTAGGGGTTTGGCGCTTTCATATTTTGTTTTACCGAATATGAGTCTAGCTGCAGTGTTCTGGGCTGTTTGAAGTTTCTTGATTATATACTCCTTGCAGCCAGCGTAGAGTGCATTGCAGTAGTCAAGATGACTGAGAACCATTGATTGTACCAAGATGTGAAAAACGGTCCTTGGGAAGTAAGGTCTTACTCTTTTTAATTTCCACATTGAGTGGAACATTTTTTTGGTTGTGTTTTTCACGTGACACTCGAGTGTTAGTAAGAATCCTGAAAGGTAGCTTTAAAACAATACAGGAACATAAGACCTTTGAAGTCAGAATGATTGAATATTTTGACACCCAACAGACAGGACATAAGAAGGATCTGGGTTTTCTAGCCCATTATAAACCATAAAATTGTATTTCTCTGTTTATCACCCTCCTCTCACCTACCCACACCCATCCTGTTAGAATATCAATGAAATGCTTTGATGTCCCCATGCATACCTCCTACCCACCCCCACCCTCCCACCCTGTCAAGACTGTCAAAGTAATGCTTGGATGTTTCACTTATATATACTATCTGCTACCACATTTGCTTATTTCCGATCTGACGAAGAAGGGCAACCTTCGAAAGCTAATCAAGAAATGTATTAAGTTATGTCCAATAAAAAAGGTATCATCTTATTTTCTTTTCCATGTTTTATTTTGTTTGATTTCTATTTATAACCTTAAGAGTGGACTAACATGGCTACCACACCTCCCTACATATGGAAAAAAGAAATTAAGATTCCTGTGTGGTAAAGACAAGCAAGGTTTATGCCAGCTCAGCAAACCAGATACCTGCTTAAGGAATCAGTCCTTTCAGGGCTCCAGGAGGAGCACTCGGTCAGGGACCATGGCTCTCCTCCTCCTCCTCCCCCCCCCCATAAGAAACTCCAATGACAATACTGTGGCCTGTACCAGAATGATGACTGGTTGGGGGGGGGGGGGAGTGCAAGGAGAGGAAGCATCTACAAACTTTGCTTGGGCCTGAACTAAAATTATGGGAGACCAGTAGGTTTTGTCCAGTTACATGCCAATGTTCATTTTCCCTTCTTGAAATCTAACTTTCACCCACTAGATATGAAGGTTATTCACCACCCTCTCAATTGCCTTTTTCAACTGGAGGCCACTGTCACAGTCCCCCTCATCCTTTGAATGATGACAAAAGCCGCTATGTAAGTTATTTTGCTGTCCCCAAAGAAAGAGGGTCTTTTCACTCTAGAGTTGAACGGGGACAGAAATCTTACCTGTCCCCACTGGAATCTTACCCATTCCCACCCATCCCCACAAGAATTTAATGGTACATTAAAAAAAATTCCGGTCAGCTCTCTCAGTCTCTCTCTGGGTTTGAGCCACAGCACTGCAGGCAAGGAAGGAACAGAAGCTAGAACACTCTGGTCTTGGCTCTGATTCACAGGCACTGTCTGCTAACAGGTCGCCACATGAATGCGCCAGTAGGTCAGGTGACATCTGATGCTCGTGCCTATGCCAGAGCTGAGGTATGTGAATCAGCCCTGGAGCAGAGATGATTAATAGTAAGTGAGAAGATAAATAAAAACTGGAATGGTCCATCCAGTCTGCCCAATAGTCACACTCATTATCCATTCAGGATTAAATCAACAATGAATGTGATATTATATACTTGATTGTAGTCTTTCTGTAGTGTTTCTGGGACACAGTCCATATATGAGACACAGTCCATATATGAGACACACACCGTACAAGTCTGCATGGTATTGGCCCTAGTTCATCACTGCCAGAGTCGCCATCTAAGCGTCACTCGACATATCCATTTTCTAATTAGAGATCCTCTGTGTTCATCCCTTTTTGAATTTCGTCACCATTTGTGTCTCTAACACCACCTTAATGGAGACTTTCTGCATCTGTGCTGTTAAAGCAAGGAGGAGGAGACAGCACTTAAAAGAACTTGGTACTCGGTAGATGAGAGGCTGGCACAAGTGCAGCATACACTTCCACGGGAACCCCACAGGAACTGCTTCCATCCACTCGGGAACTCCGCAGGAACTGCTTCTGTCACCAAGGGAACCCCGCAGGAACTGCTTCCATCCCAGCGGGAATCCCGTCCCAGGAAAAAACGCACCATGTCCAGGTATGAGGCCAGGGAAACACCAGACACCTGCCCCCTGAAACCCGCCAGGGCCACGACCTGAACCTGAAGAGAATTATAGGCCAGGCCTTTTTGCAATCCACTTCCACATAACCTGAAGGCGACCTACGAGCTAACCGACTTCTGCAAACTATTCATCTCTTCGAAAAAATCTATCGAAAGGATCAAAACACATGAAGTCCACACACACTGTTAGTAATACATCAATACATTCTCATCTGTACTCTCATTTTAACACACTTAAACCTAAATCTACAGGTAAAACTGCCATACCCGTACGTTTTTGCGCTATTGTTCTATAGTCCTATTAGTATCCGTTGTTCTTCCTTTGTTCCATTGTTCTGTTCCATTGTACTATTCTCTTAACGATACGTAGACTTTGTTTTAAACACAATGCCTCACAATGTAACCACAATCGAGCTGTAACATATTGTACTTCCATCAATACAATGTATTGTAAGCCACACTGAGCCCGCAAATAGGTGGGAAAATGTGGGATACAAATGCAATAAAATAACTAAATAAAATCCTGCAAAACGGCTAACAGCTGAGCCACCGAGGCGTGCAAAGGAGACCAAGCCCTGTCCGAACACCAGGAGATAAAGGTCCGCCAAACACAAGCATACGTCGAAGAGGTAGAACGCTTAGGCGCTTGTAACAAGGTGGCTATGACAGAATCAGAATAGCCTTTCTTCCTTAAGCATGCCCTCTCAAGTGTCAAGCAATAAGACCAAAGCGGGAGGGATTCTCCATCAGTATTGGCCCCTGGTGCAGAAGTTCAGGACAGAGAGGGAACCGTAGGGGTGCCTCCATCAGCAGACTGACTAAGTCCGCATACCAAGGGCGACGGCCAATCTGAAGCCACCAGAATGACTCGCCCCCAGTGATGGGAGATCTGATGCAGCACTCGTCCTATCAACGGCCACGGGGGAAACATGTAAAGAAGGTCATCCTCGGGCCAGGGTTGGAGCAGGGCGTCCAGACCCTAGGACCCGGGCTCTCGTCATCTGCTGAAGAACCTGCCCACTTTGGTGTTGACATGGGTCACCATCAGATTCAATCCCGGAGTCCCACACCTCTGGCAAATGAGGAGAAACACCGCTGCCAAGAGTTCCCATTCCACTGGGCCCAGCAGATGACGACTAAAAAAATCCTCCCGAACATTGTTCTGGCCTGCAATGTGAGCAGCTGACAGATACAGAACATGGGATTCTACCCACTCTAAAAGACACGCCGCTTCGGCGGCAAGCGCTAGGCTTCAAGCGATTGATGTAAGCTACTGCCATCGTGTTGTCTGATAGAATGCACACGGCTTGCCCAACAACAGGTCCTGAAAAGGCTTTGAGGGCATTCACTACTGCTCGCAGCTCCAATCGATTGGCCAGGTTGCCTCCAAGGGGGTCCAGCGTCCCTGAACAGAACAATTGAGGCAATTAGCTCCAAAGCCCATCAGGCTGGCATCCATCACTACCATGACCCACAGAGGCGAGGCCAGAGGCATACCCCGCTGCAAGTTGGGATCATGAAGCCACCAGGCCATGCTGAACCTCGCTATGGGCTGCAACAGAAGGCACCGACGGTAGTCCTAGGACTTCGGAGACCACCTGCACAGGATGGAGTGTTGTAATGGGCGTATGTGAGCATAGGAGCCAACTTTTCAAAATTATTGGGGGTGCTAAGCCCAATGGAAATAATCCCTCCTTGGACATATACAAGGAATTTTCTAAATATTGGGGGTGCTCAAGCACCCACAGCACCCACAGAGTCGGCTCCTACGTATGTGAGCCCTCGCCCAAGGCACCACCTCCAAAGTTGCTGCCACAGACTCCAACACCTGGACATAGCCCCATGCCCAGTGATTAGAAAGGTGAAGAAAGCTGGAAACCTGTGCCTGAAGCTTGACCCAACTGTCTTCCGAGCGCCAAGATAGACCAAGGTCTGCGAGGGAACCAGTTGGCTCTTGGGGAGGTTCAAGATCCATCCCAAGGACTGCAAAAGCGAAATCACTCGATCGGTGGCCTAGCAACTCTTCTGTTCTGATTCCGCCCTGATGAGACAGTCATCTAGATAGGGATGCACCCGGATGCCCTCTCTCCGCAGAAAAGCTGCCACCACCACAATAACATTACAGAAGGTACAGGGAGAAGTGGACAGGGCAAAGGGCAGGGCCTGAAACTGAAAAGAATGACCTAGAATGGCAAAATGCAGGGAACGCTGATGCGGGGGCCAAATGGGAAAATGTAAATAAGCCTCCTTCAGGTCCAAGGCTATGAGGAATTCCCCCCGGCTGAACCGCCACCACCACTGATCGCAGAGTTTCCATTAGAAAAAGTGTCAGACCATCAAGCGTTGATTGACCTTGTGGAGGTCCAGAATGGGGTGAAAGAAGCCCCCTGAGGACACCTAAATAAATTGAATATCGTCCTATGCCTTTCTCCCGTGAGGACACCAGAACCATCGCCCCCAGATCCAGCAAGAACCGCAACATGGCTTCAATTGCAGCCCGCTTGGTTGCTCTGGCACACCGGGATTCCAAAAATGTATCACCTACGAGTGAAGAAAACTAACTTGTAGCCGTCTTGGATGATATCCAGAACCCACTGGTTTGAGGTAATCTTGGCCCACTCGACGTAGAAGAGAGTGAGACATAAGTACATAAGTATTGCCATACTGGGACAGACCAAGGGTCCATCAAGCCCAGCATCCTGCTTTCAACAGTGGCCAATCCAGGTCACAAATACCTGGCAAGATCCCCAAAAAAGTACAAAACATTTTATGCTGCTTATCCCAGAAATAGTGGATTTTCCCCAAGCCCAATTTAATAATGGTCTATGGACGTTTCCTTTAGGAAGCCGTCTAAACCTTTTTTAAACTCTGCTAAGCTGTTCTGGCTCTTTGTTGGCGGGGGGGCTCCGGTCTTATGGGCACTCCTTTGGGGTTCTTGCCTGGATCTTCAAGCATGGGGGAAGGGTTTTCCCCAGAATTCATTTTACTCCTTCACCAGGCCTACCTGCTGAAGCGATGCTTTCCTTTCCCTCAGGCTGCACCCTTGTTAGAACCTACAGGGGATACTTCTGGGGATTTGGAAGCCCTGATTCCTTCCCCTGTTGAGGATTCTTCTATTAAGAGGAGGTGCCTGACCTCGATCTCTGAAGGGGGATCTTTGGGCATCTCCCCCTCCCCTCGCTGGAGACACTTTCTGAGGATTCCCTCCACCCTTCTCGCAGTGATCTGCTAGAGGAGGGCGAGTTGTTACAGGAGCAATCTGATGACCCTTCCGTGGTCCGCCTTTTTCATAAGGACAAGTTACCCTCCTTAATCTCTAGTGTCTTAGAGGCATTGGATATTTCAGAGGCCCAGGCTGCTGCCGCAGTTAATCCTAAAGATGTCCAGCACTAGGAAACCATCCAAATCTTTTCCTGTTCTCGAGTCCATCCAAGAGCTTATTTCTGCCCAGTGGTCAGGCCCTGATGGGGGGGGGGGGGGCTTAAGGTGGCAAGAGCAATGACTTGCATTTACCCGATTGTTGCCCTTCCTTCAGTTGATGCGCTGGTGACGGTAGTCACCAAGAAGACTACTTTACCTGTAGGAGGCGGAGTGGCACTGAAGGATGTGCAAGATCGGCATCTTGAGGCTTATTTGAAGCATGCCTTTGAAGTGTCTGCATTGACCCTTCAGGCCTCCATCTGTAGTTCTTATGCCACTAGGGCGTGCCTTTCCTGGCTTCAGCAGGCTTTGGATCAAGAACAGGACGCGGGGCCGGTTTTGGGGTCCATAGTGCCCCTCATGGAATCGGGTCTGGCCTATTGGCAGATTCCCTTTATGATCTAGTCCGTGCTTTGGCCAAACAGATGGCTCTGGCAGTGTCTTCCCGCCGGTTGTTGTGGCTTCATCACTGGGCAGCGGATATGGCATCTAAGCAATGCCTCACTAGACTGCCCTTTCGGGGCAAGCTTCTCTTCAGGGAGGACCTGGAAAAGATTATGAATGATTTGGGGGATTCTAAATGACAACGGCTTCCCGAGGATCGACCTAAGCCTTCAGCATGACCAGAGACAGCGAGACCCCGTTTCTGGGACTCCTGTAGGTACTGTCTAGGCCAAGCTTCCTCTTCCTTTCAACGCCCCACATTTCAGCAGCGTAATTCCTTTTGTAGTGATAAGAGACCCATCGGTGTGGGTGCGAGATCAGGGGCACCCAGTTGCCCCTACCAATGATGGGGCGCCGATCCACTCTTCGATTGTAAAGATAGGGAGTCGTGAATCGTTTGTTTACTCTTTTCAAAAATACTAGGACTAGGGGGCATGCGATGAAGCTGCAAAGTAATAAGTTTAAAACGAACCGGAGAAAATATTTCTTCACTCAATGTGTAATTCAACTCTGGAATGCGTTGCCAGAAAATCTAGTAAAGGCGGTTAGCTTAGCGGAGTTTTAAAAAGGTTTGGCCGGCTTCTGCCAGCTTCCTAAAGGAAAAGTTCATAGACCATTATTAAATGGACTTGGGGAAAATCCACTATTTCTGGGATAAGCAGTGTCAAATGTTTTGTACGTTTTTGGGGTCTTGCCAGGTATTTGTGACCTGGATTGGCCACTGTTGGAAACAGGATGCTGGGCTTGATGGACCTTTGGTCTGTCTCATTATGGCAATACTTATGTACTTAGGAAGCGGAAAAGGGCTTCTTGCCTCCTCGAAAGGAAGACCGAGTCTGAGGAAAGCGAGGTTTTTGAGCAGAAGCACTAGCATTCCCTGGTCTATACCTCTGCACCTCTCGAAAATGAGATGTGAAGGAGCATAATCGAACGGCGCCAGCCATCTATATGGGCGGTCATCTCTAAGGCCGGCGCCGTAAAGAGGTGTCCCGAACCGTACTATCGAAACAAGATGGCCGGCCATCTTTCGTTTCGATAATACAGTTGGGGCCGGCCAAATGTCAGAAATGGCCGGGTTTGAGATGGCCGGCATTGGTTTTCGCCAATAATGGAAACGGATGCCGACCATCTCAAACCCAGCCAAATCCAAGGCATTTGGTTGTGGGAGGGGCCAGCATTCGTAGTGCACTGGTCCCCCTGACATGCCAGGACACCAACCAGGCACCCTAGGGGGCACTGCAGTGGCCTTCATTAATAGCTCCCAGGTACATAGCTACCTTCCCTTGGGTGCTGATCCCCCCAAATCCCACTCCCTATAACTGTACACCACTACCATAGATCTTATGGGTAAAGGGGGGCACCTACCTGTGGGTACAGTGGGTTTCGGGTGGGTTTTGGAGGGCTCCCATTTACCACCACAAGTGTAACAGGTAGTGGGGATGGGCCTGGGTCTGCCTGCCTGAAGTGCACTGCAGTACCCCCTAAAACTGCGCCAGGGACCTGCATATGGCTGTGATGGAGATGGGTATGACATTTGAGGCAGGCACAGAGGCTGGAAAAAAATGTTTTTTTTTAGGGTGAGAGGGGGTTGGTGACCACTGGGGGAGTACGGGGAGATCATCCCCAATTCCCTCCGACGGTCATCTGGTCAGTTGGGGCACTTTTTGGAGGCTTGGTCCTAAAAATAAATGGACCAAGTGAAGCCGGCGAAATGCTCATCAGAGCCGGCCTTTTTTTTTCCATTATCGGCCAAAGCCGGCCATCTCGTAACCATGCCCCCGTCCCGCCTTCCATACCCTGACGAAACGCCCCCTTTAACTTTGGCCGGTCCTGCGACGGAATGCAGTTGAAGCCAGCCAAAATCGGCTTTCGATTATACCCACCAGATATAGCGCTACAAGGCATACGCAGCGCTGTACACCAAACATAAAAAAGACAGTCCCTGCTCAGAGAGCTTACAATCTAGAAAGACAAGTAAACAGACAGAACAATTAAAGGTAAGGGAATAAATAGGTAAGGATAAAGGACAGGGCAAGTGAGTAGAGGTTAGGAGTCAAAAGCAGTGGTAAAGAGGTGGGCTTTACTTGAAAACGGCCAAAGATGGGGCAAGACGCATAGGCTCTGGAAGTCTATTACAGGCGTGAGGTGCAGCAAGAAAAAAGGAACGGAGTCTAGAATTAGCAGTAGAGGAGAAGGGGACGGATAAGAGAGATTTATCTACAGAACGGAGAACCCGAGAGATGAGGGTGGAGAAGTACTGGGGAGCAGCAGAGCGAATACACTTATAGGTCAATAAGAGAAGCTTGAACTGAATACGGAAATGGATGGGGAGCCAGTGAAGTGACTTAAGGAGAGGGCTAATGTGGGCATAGCGACTTTGGCGGAAAATGAGTCGTGCAGCAGAGTTTTGGATTGACTGAAGAGGAGAGAGATGGCTAAGAGGGAGGCCGGTGAGTAGTAGGTTACAATAATCAAGACGAGAGGTGATAAGAGTGTGGATAAGTTCTGGTAGAGTGCTCAGAGATGAAGGGATGGATTTTGCTAATGTTGTAAAGAAAGAAACGACAGGTTTTGGCAATCTGCTGAATGTGAGCAGAGATGAAGAGAGAGGAGTCAAAGATGACCCCAAGGTTACGAACAGATGAGACAGGGAGAATGAGAGTGCCATCCACCGAAATAGAGAAAGGGGGGAGAGGGGAGGTAGGTTTAGGAGGAAAGATGAGAAGCTCAGTTTTGGCCATGTTGAGTTTCAGATGATGCTGAGACATTCAGGCAGCAATATCAGACAGTCAGGCTGAGACACTGGTCTGGAAGGTGGTAGAGATTTCGGGGGGTAGAGAGGTAGATTTGGGAGTCATCAGCATAGAGATGGTATTGAAAGCCATGGGATGATATTAGAGAGCCAAGGGAGGAAGTATAGATGGCGAACAGGAGAGGACCAAGAACAGAACCCTGAGGTACACCGATTGGTACAGGAATAGAAGTGGAAGAGGATCCACCAGAGTGTACACTAAAGGTGTGAAGCGAGAGATAGGAGGAGAACCAGGAAAGAACAGAGCCCTGGAATCCAAATGAAGACAGCGTATCAAGGAGTAGGCTGTGATCAGCAGTGTCAAAAGCGGCGGATAGATCGAGAAGGATGAGGTTAGAATGGACACCTTTGGATTTGGCCAGGAACAGGTTGTAGGAAACTTTAGAAAGTGCAGTTTCAGTTGAATGAAGAGGGCGAAAGCCAGATTGGAGTGGGTCAAGAACAGCTTGAGATGAGAGAAAGTCAAGACAGCGGCGATGAACAGTGCGTTCAAGTAACTTGGAAAGGAAGGGGAGGAGGGAGATGGGTCGATAGTTGGAAGGACAGGTTGGGTCAAGTGAAGGTTTCTTCAGGAGCGGTGTGACCATAGCATGTTTGAAGGCATCAGGAAGGGTCACAGTGGAGACAGAGAGATTGAGGATTTGACAGATAAAAGGGGTAAGAGTAGGAGAGATGGAGTTAAGAAGGTGGGTAGGAATGGGATCAGAGGAACAGGTAGTTCGTTTTGAGGAGGAGAGAAGATGTGATGTTTCTTCATCAGTGACCTCAGGAAAGGAGGAAAGGGACGGAGGGGTTGAGGAAATAGGGGAACGGACAAAGGGAGGGAGAGGTGGGGGTGGTTTGGTAGAGAATTTGAGGTTAATCTTCTGAACCTTGTCGTGGAAGAACTCAGCTAGGGTTTGAGGAGATAGAGAGGGGGGAGCTGGGGGTGGAGGCACCTTGAGGAGAGAGTTTAGTGTGGCAAAGAGAAGTCGAGGGTTTGAGCCGAGAGAATTAGTCAACTGGATGTAGTAGTCCTGTTTGGCAAGCACGAGAGCAGATTGGAAGCAGGTCAACATGAATTTGAAGTGTGAGAAGTCAGCAAGGGCACGAGATTTTAGCCAGAGGCGTTCGGCGGAACGGGTACAGGAACATAGGTAGCGGTTAGCCAGGGCTGGGGTTTGGTACGTCTTATAGGAGAGGGCATGAGACGTGCAAGAGTGTCTAAGGCAGAGGATATAATAGTATTGTAGATAGAGACTGCATCACTGACAGATTTGGATGGAGTGGTAGAGAAGAGGTTCGAGACACTGGAGGATAGGGTAGTAGGGTCAATGGCCTGGAGACTCCTAGATAAATTGGTTAAGATTGGACAGGATTGGGTGGGAGGAAGTTTAAGTGTGAAGGTTATTAGATGATAGAAAGGGGAAGATTTGAGGTAGAGGAATTGGAGGGAGAGCAGTTATAGGAAAAGACAGTGACCATTTTGGTGGTAGGGGAAGTGGAGCATAGTTGAAGATTGAAGGAGGATGTTAAGGTGAGGAACTGAGAGACGTAAGAGTTGGAGGGATCATTAACATGAATGTTAAAGTCGCCAAGGATGAGGGAGGGGGTGGAAGGATCATGAAAGAATGAAAGCCAAGCATCGAAGTCGCTAAGAAAGGATGAAAGGATCAAGCCCTAGAGAAGCAGACGACTCTCCCATCTCTCTCGGTATCTCACACGGGCGATTCTCTGACCAAATCTGCTGAATTCTGGTCCTGCTCACAAAAGAATTCATCGGTCCTGGCATAGACGGCTGCCCCTGCTGTGAGGTCCAAGCAGAGGGCTTGTCTCTACATTTAGGCACAGAGGAAACTAGTTCAGGATCGTAGCAGGACAAACACACATCAAGTAAGTGCAATCATCTTGAGATCTTCTAGTTTAACAAAAAGCTCTTGATTCATAGTTTCCAGATCCATCACTTGTTTTTTCATGCTTAATAACAACTTGTCTTGGTTCTCTATTTTAAGCTCAATATCCTTCACCAACTAGCCTAGCTCTGTGACATCAATTCGGATTTCATTTATAAGTTCCAATTTTTCCTGCTTCACCTCAGCAACAGCGAGCTTAATATCCTCAAACCACTCCAATTGCTATTGTGCGACTTGCAGAACTAACTTCACCTGGTGCCTTCTTTCAGGAGAGGCTGGTGGTCTCCGTCACACAGGTAGGCCCTTCTGTACAATGCTCCTCCCACTGAGGGCCCCAGGCCTTCCTCCCATACATTAATATTCTCTTAAATGAACAGTTTTGCACAAGTTCAGCATAGCAGACTAGCATATACTCACTAAACTGTGATCTTACTTTTACCCAACAGATATCAATTACAGGCTAACTATGATGCAACTGCACAGAGCTCCCACCTCAAACAGCCACTACAGCGGACGACATCCCACTCAACCAGTTTCTAACCCAGTCAGTCACCTTAGATCCCATATCAAGGGTACTCATTTTAAGTTTTATCCATAAGTTGCCTATACAGAATCATGTTAAAAAGTTTGCTAAAATCCATGTATATCACAATCAGTCTGGTCACCAAGTGAAACAAATTGATCAGACTCTAATTTAAACGGCAATTCCATTAATTTACTCACCACTGAGTTCAGACTAATTGACCTGTAATTCTTAGCCTCCTCTTTACTTCCACTTTTGAAAAGAGGTACTAACATCCACCTGTTTCCAGTCCTTTGGGACCACTCTGGACTTTAAAGAAAAGTGAAGTCTACTCTTATTTTCATATCTTTCAAGCACAATAGAACATGACCTCCTCTCTCCTGAATTTATTAAACATCTTCTGAAAATCTAGATATTACATCAACCAGCTCAACCTTATTTGAATGTTAAACATTCAACAAACTCTAATAGATTACAAAGGTATGACTTCTTTGTGTTAAATCCATATTGTCTCTTCTACATTATAAAACTCTATATCCAGCCACGTGAATTCTATATTGGCATGTAAGCCTAAGTCAGCAGTTACGTGCCGAAAATTAGGCAGGAACACTTACACTAGCTCAATGGCTAAATCACTTAAACCTATTATTTTCCTTATTATCCGAACATTGATTATAATGCCAACCTTTAACATTTTACTGTTTGTACTGTTTAAATATACTATTTGTACTGTAGTCCTACAGCAGCTTATGTAAGCCACATTGAGCCTACAACTAGTGGGAAAATGTGGGATATAAATGCATTAAATACATAAATAAATGCTTGTGCTTAACTGCTAGTATTCTAGAACCTAGGTGCGTAAGTACTGGGCCCACTCCTGACCCACCCATGCATCTCTCAGGTCCATGACCCCTTGCAGTTGTGTGCTATGGATTTTGCACGCTGAATTGTAGAATATAAACTAAGGGCAGTTACATGTGTAACAGCAAATTAGTGCTAGTTACCATCAATGTTTCTTAAGCCAATAAACAGAACATTGGAAATGAGTCAGGATTAACATTTGGACCAACAAGACAAATGCTCGTTGATCAAAGAAAGACCTAAACGTAACCACAGTACTGATAGAACTGAAAAATTAACTGGTGGAACTATTGTCAGTAATATGTAATTTATCTTTAAAATCGAGTATGGTACCAGAAGATTGGAGGGTAGCCCATCTAATGCCGATATTTAAAAAAGGTTCCCAGAGGGGATCCGGAAAATTATAGACCGGTGAGCCTGACGTCAGTGCCGGGCAAAATGGTAGAAACTATTATAAAGAACAAAATTACAGAGCATATTCAAAAGCATGGATTGAGACAAAGCCAACATGGATTTAGTGAAGGGAAATCTTGCCTCACCAACCTATTACATTTCTTTGAAGGGGTGAATAAACATGTAGCTAAAGGCAAGAGGGTTGATATTGTATATCTGGATTTTCAAAAGGCGTTTGACAAAGTACCTCATGAAAGACTCCAGAAGAAACTGGAAAGTCATGGGATAGGAGGAAGTGTCTGAGTGTGGATTAAAAACAGAGTAGGGTTAAATGGTCAATGGAGAAGGGTAGATAGTGGGGTTCCCCAGGGATCTGTGCTGGGACTGATGCTTTTTAACATATTTATAAATGATCTAGAGATGGGAGTAACTAGTGAGGTAATTAAATTTGCTGACGACACAAAGTTATTTAAGTTGTTAAATCGCGAGAGGATTGTGAAAAATTACAAGAGGACCTTACGAGACTGGGAGACTGGGCGTCTAAATGGCAGATGACGTTTAATGTGAGCAAGTGCAAAGTGATGCATGTGGGAAAGAGGAACCCGAATTATAGCTATATCATGCAAGGTTCCACTTTAGGAGTCACAGACCAAGAAAGGGATCTCAGCGTCGTTGTTGATGATACGTTGAAATCCACTGCTAAGTGCTGCTGCGGCTAAGAAAGCAAATAGAATGTTGGGTATTATTAGGAAAGGAATGGAAAACAAAAGTGAGGACATTATAATGCCTTTGTATCGGTCCATGGTGCAACCACACTTCGAATATTGTGTTCAATTCTGGTCGCCGCATCTCAAAAAAGATATAGTGGAATTAGAAAAAATACAGAGAACGGCGACGAAAATGATAAAGGGAATGAGACGACTTCCCTATGAGAAATAGCTAAAGCGTCTAGGGCTCTTCAGCTTGGAGAAAAGGTGGCTGAGGGAAGATATGATAGAGGCCTATAAAATAATGAGTGGAGTGGAATGGGTAGACATGAATCATTAGTATATTCTTTCCAAAAATGCTAGGACTTGAGGGGCATGAAATGAAGCTACAAAGCAATAAATTTCTTGTAGGCAAAACTGGTCCAATTCTTTTTTGCCAGGTTAACACACATGGCACTGTGATTCCAATTGTCTCATTCATTTGCCTTGCATTTTCAGAACCACAACTCTTTGCACAAAATAAAAAAAAAAAAGCAGGTAATGAAAAGGGATTGGCAATATTAATCAGTAGGGCAGCATCCTTTATTTAGACTTGGGTCTGCTGCAGGTGTCGGACATTTTTTCATATGTAGGTATTACTTTTAGTTAAATTGGAAATCCTCCTATATGAGGAAATGCTAAAAAGGTTAGGCCTAATCAGCTTGGAAAAGTCAACTGAGGGGGGGGGGGGGGGGGGGGGGGATAGGATTGAGGTGTACAAAATCCTGAGTGGAGTAGAATGGGTAAAAGAGAAACAATTTTTCACTTGTTCAAGTTATCTTATTTTCTTTGTTTTATTCTATTTCTATTTATCACTCTTTCAAAAAATAGAAAGACCAAAAGACACTCAATGAAATCACATGTAAATACTTTTAAAACAAATAGAAGGAAATATTTTTTCACTCAAATAGTTAAGCTCTGGAGCCAAGAATGTAGTAAAAGCAGTTAGCGTATCTGGGTTTAAAAAAGGTTTGGACAAGTCCCTGAAGGCAAAGTCCATAGTCTGTTACCGAGGTGGGGGCAGCCACTGCTTGTCCGAGGATCGGTACCATAGAACGTTGTTACTAATTGGGTTTCTCCCAGTTCCTTGTGACCTGGATTGGCTACTGTTGGAAGAAGGATACTGGGCTAGATGGCCCAGTAGTCTGACCCAGTATGGCTATTCTTATCACAAGTACACTACCTACAAGCACACAACTTGTGTTGACTACAGCCTTTTCCTGTGACTGGAAGGAGTAATTTGTGTTAACTGTGCACCCCCTCTAATACCTGATTTTTTCACCATGCACATAGCTATAACGGGACTCAAAGTCCCCAGTCTCTCTGCGATTGCGCGCTAACTCACGCGCACACCTCTGGCTTTTGTTCTTACCTGCGCTGAAAATGTGAAACGAGAGGGACCCAAAAGCCAGCCACCTGTTGTTTCGCCAAAGCCTGTACTCCTCCAGCTCTCGGAAATCCCGCCCCCTACTTCTACAAACATTTTTCATTGGTCAAACTCAGTACCATAAACTCCCTCTGATTGGTGAACTTGGACTCAATCTCAACATATACAACATTGCAAGTTCCGGGGATCAACGAGAGAAAGAAAGTTCAGGTGAGGGGGAATAATTTAACCAAAGGACCAGCAATAGCCAATCGCTGGATGCAAAGAGGTTGGCTTGAGAACAGGAGGCGGCATGACGTCAAAACATTGAAGCCACTTAAGTTAGTCTATGTTACCTCTTCCCCGCGCAGCTGTCGTTCTCGTTCTGCGTACACAGAAGCGAACAAACTTATGAGCTGTTGTATCCACGTTGTTCTTTATTGTTGGTAGCATTTTTATTTAATTTCACTTCTATTTTTAAACATGTTAGCTTGTGCAACATATGGATGTACATAGAGGAAGTATAATAACGGAATAACTTTCATAGGTAAAGTAGTAATTTGTTATAAGTTGTAGTCAGAGTGTGTCATTTGGAAGGTGTGGTTATTATAGGGATTATATTCGTGCTGAGATTTTTTTTTCTCTCCTGGTAAAAGGGCCACTAAAACAGACAGCGTATTATGAGAATCAGGTGCTCAGCATTCAGAGTTTCCATTTATTTATTTACTAGTAAAAAAAAGACCCGTTTCTTAACGCAAGGAAACGGGCACTAGCAAGGCAATCCCCCACCCTCCCTCGCTGTGTCGCTTTGTCCCCTCCGAGCAGGGTTGCCAGGTGGAAATTTTTTTTCCAGCCCAATCCAGCCCAAAAAACAGCCCAAAACCCGCCCAAACACAAACCCCGCCCCTGACACCCCCACCCCCGCGTCATCACCCCCGCCGTCATCAACCCCGCCCCCGCCGTCACCGGCCCCGCCTCCCCGTCATCGGCCCCGCCTCCCACGTCACTAACCCCGCCCAAAACGTCACTAACCCCGCCCAAAAAACGTCACTAACCCCGCCCCCCCGCGGCCGAAAAAAACCGCCCTGAAGCCCAAAAACAGCCCAAAAAACCGCAACCCGCCGCAGGCAAAAATTTCCCGCAGCGGGTCGCGGAAAACCGCCCAATTGGGCGGTAAAACCGCCCACCTGGCAACACTGCCTCCGAGTTCCAGATCCCCCTCCATCCCTCCCAGTTCAAGGCCTCCCAGCCTCCGAGTCCCACCCACCCAGTTCAAGGTCTCCTCTTGGCCCTCCCACCGAGTTCCAGACTCCGCCCTCCCTCCATATTCAACCCCCCCCCCCGCGACCCTGTCGACTCCTCGCCGAAAACCGTCCCCCGCCGCCATCGAGTACCTGTGCTGACGGGGGACCCCAACCCCCGTCAGCCGAAGTTCTGTTCTCGTCTGGCCTGGCGTTGCTTCCTGAATGATCTGTTCAGTTTCTGTGAGCACGCAGATGAACTTGAACAGAAGAGCATTCAGGAAGCAACGCCGCGAAGGCCAGAACAGGACTTCGGCTGTCGGGGGTTGGGGTCCCCCGTCAGCACAGGTACTCGACGGCGGCGGTGGACGGTTTTCGAATGGGGGGTCGACAGGGTCGTGGAGGAGGGGTGTTGAATTCGGAGGGAGGGCAGAGTGTGGGACTCAGTGGGAGGGGCATGAGGGGACACGGGGTGTTGATGTTCTTCGGGTGGGGGTGATGCGCCGAGGGGGGGGGTCTGTGTTGCCCCGCTCCCTGCCACTTGCTCCGAAGTGGCAGGGAGCGGTGCACTGACAGCTGTTTCCCTACTCCTCCCCTTGCTTTGGAATCAGCTGTCACTGACGTCAGTGCATTCTAAGCTGCCTTGCAGACCACTTCCGAGGGAGCCACAGTCCCAGGCACATTAGAACATTGGAGGTGAGAATTATTATATAAGATGGCAGTTATATCCCACATTAAACATGAATTAGGTTGAAACCTAGTAGCATTTAAAACAAATTTTCCCGTTTTTTTTAATGGTTTGTGAGAACTTGCTCCTTTGTTTTGTGGAATGCAATGGTATGTTCTAAAAATGCACTTAAAATTATTTATTACTACCATTTAAAAGAAAAATATTAAATAATGAGAGCATAGTTACCTTCATGCAGAAGTCCAGAGTCAGTCTAATTGTGCCAACATTTTCCAGTTCTGTGATATATATTTATTTTTTCTTCAAGTCAGTTTTCAGCAGCATTTTCTCAGTTATTACCCAAATGTGAACACAATTATAATAATAAGTTTTGGATGTTTCTGAACTCTATTATTTGGTCTCACTGTATTTCCAGTTTTGGCACAGTATAAGTCATCACAAGGACAAAATATAAGAAAACCAATGGACTGCATGTGAGAAAGGTGTAAATATATTGCTTTTTCATTTAACATAATTAGAAAGGAACTCTTTAGGGATGGAAGTATAACTATGCTTCTGTAGGCCCTTTCTTACAGAAATCACGATATTATAGCTTTCTAAAATCATTAACAAAAGGAACTCTGTTAGTTTAAAGTAATATATGCAAAGTGATAAAAGTGCTGAGACAGAGAGAGAGAAGAAAGGGGGGTAAGAAGCCCAAAGAGCTGAAACAACAATGTATCTAAGCTGAGACCATGAAGCTGTGAAACTATGGACAAAGGGGAAGGTAGAACATGCTATGTGCTGAACTATTCAAAGCTCTCACTGAAAGGTTTAAATATACAAAAATGCAAACCAAGCAGAACTGACAATGGATAGAGGCTCAGCTGCTTGGGTGATGGAAAATTTTTAGAGGACTGTCATATGATAATTAACAATGATGTATTAGGGGTTGGTAAATGTGATCAATATCCAATGAGAAACATAGGGGCAGATACTTAATGTAACTAAACAGAATGAGTATAAAACCTGTAAACATTAAGGAGGGGTGTGCCTATTGCTTCTAGAGGCATCCATCTTTGCAAAGGTGTATTTTTAAATAATAAATTAATTAAGACTTGTTTCACCAAATCTGGTTTCATAAGTTCTTTTTCTATAAGTGCTCAGGTTATCTGGGGGCTATTTATAACACTGCATTAGGGGCTTATAGCCCATTTAGTTAACACATGTGTATGCATGTGATAATATTTTAATAACTGTCTATACTTATGGCTATGATTTCTGAACCTGTGGCATCATTAAAGGACAGACTTTTAAATGCCCAGCTGGGTATATATGGTAATCTCATCTTTGTTAAATGTTTCAGGCATGGAATACACATTTAGCCAAAATGGCACCACTAAAATAGGTCTTATGCCCCACTCACAAACGCTCAGCTTGGTTTTCTCCAGAACTTCGGATCCTTAAACGCTAAGGACAGAAACTAGAAAGGAGATGGTGTAAATCTCGCCTGGATGAAAGGCTAAACTGTAGGAAGCACACGACAAATTACCGCCAAGCCTTAACAGCAACCAAAAAACAATATTTCTCTCAATGCATTGCACAGGCTGCCAATTCAACCAAGCAGTTGTTCAGTATAGTAAACAGCTTACTGCAACCCCCACAACAGAACCAGCCTGCCCAGTCTAAATTGAACTGCAGTGATTTTGCTGCATACTTTGCCAACATAATTAAAAAACTCCACCAGGATTTACAGGCAATCCCACCCAGTCTCCAATCAGTTAACCAGGCGTGCACAACTTGCCTTCTCCTGACAGAGACAGATGGGACACTTTTAGCCCAATTGTGAGAAATCTCTCTATATAAAAAAGCAACACCAACGTTCTATGAAGCCTCCAGCCGGAAGTGTGAAGGGGGCGAGATATCCGGTTTCCCTATGAGTGTCTGCCCCGCCCTCTCTGTAACACAGTCAGTGAAGGAAAACAGCAGAGCACGAAATCAAATCCCTGGCTCTGTAACAGTGAAGGACTCAGAGGGGGGAGGGGAGAGAGGCCAGAGGGCAGGGACACACACACTCCCACATGCACACAGAAGAAAACATTGCTAGCCCCCGTTTCATTTGCATCAGAAACGGGGCTTTTTTACTAGTGTGTAAATATATTGCTTTTTCAGTTAACATAATTGCAAAGATAGAATATATAGTTTAGGCCCTAACTGTGTTGGCCCTTTCTAACAGAGATCATCACATTATAGCTTTCTGAATCACTAACAAAAGGAACTCTTAGTTTAAAGAGACGAAAGTGATAGAAACTGCTGAGATGGGGGGGTGGGGTAAGAAGCCCAAACTGCTGAGACCCAGAGATGCATGGAAGCTTCAAGGACAGTCCTTAGAGCTGGAATGAAAATGTAGCTAGGCATGAGACCATGAAACTGTAGAACTATGGACAAAGGGAGCAGAAGAAAGGGGGCTTGGGGGAATGTGAAGCATGCCATGTATGAAACTGTTAATGCACAGATTTCACATAAAGGTTTAAAGATAATAAAATGCAAACCGAGCAGAACTAACAATGGATAGAGGCTCAGACTCAGTCGATGGAAAAATTTCAGAGGACTGTCATGATAATTAGCAATGATGTAGTGGGGGGGGGGGGGTAAATATGATCAATATCCAATGAAAAACTTAGGCAGATACTGAATGTAACCAAAAAGAAAGGATATATAACCTGTAAACATTAAGGAAGGGTGTGCCTGCTTGCTTTCAGAGACACCCATTCTTGTAAGTGTATTTTTTTAAATAATAAACTAATTAAGACTTGTTTCACCAATCTGGTTTCATAAGTTCTTTTTGTATAGGTTCTCAGGTTATCTGGGGGCTGTTTATAACACAATGACAGAGGAGAGCCTTGACAAAATCCTAAGAGACCTTCAAACTTCAAACTTACTGGCCAGTATCCAACATCCCACTTCTAGGGAAACTTATAGAGCAAACACTCTGTGTTCAAATTAATGATTAGCTAGAAGAGAGAAACTGGCTAGATCCATGTCAATCTGGATTCAAACCCGGTTATGGAAGAGAAACGGTCCTCATATCTCTACTAGATGATCTTTATAGAAACCGAGACAGAGGATTTGCCTCTGTGTTAGTACTGCTAGATTTCTCAGCAGCGTTTGACACTGTGGATCATGGTATTATGCTGGCACAACTGACAGAAACAGGTATCAATGGAATAGTAGTTGTCTGGTTCAGATCCTATCTATCAGACAGGCAACACTCCATAATGTTTGGCAGCAACTCATCGCCACCATGGGCACTGACCTGTGGGGTACCACAAGGATCAATACTGTCACCTATTCTGTTCAATATCTACCTGAAGCCACTAGCTGAGCTGATTTGGTCAATGGACACTCAGTTCTACATCTACACGGATAATGTGCAGCTACTCATACCCATTGAACCTTGAATAAACTGATTACCTGTCTAACATCAATTAAAGAATGGGCTAAACACAACAAACTTTGCCTGAACCCAAGTAAAACCAAACTTCTCTGGGTCCCTAACACAAGCGGATACATACCTGACATCAAAATCTTTTGGGAAGTATGAACTCCCCCTCAAATCACAAGTCAGGAACCTTGGAATACAGTTAAATTAAACACTCTGATTCCTCAAATCCGAGCAGCTTCTACTGTTTGCGACACTTTGCTGCCTCTCTCCTTACATTGAGAAAGAAAATCCCAGTTGTGCATGTCATAATAACATCGACTGGATTACTGCAATGCACTATATAATGATCTGACTACAAAGGGCCTGCACCAGCTCCAATTAATTCAGAATGCTGCAGCAAGACTCATAGTAGGTTGCAAGTGACGTGATCACATCACACCATTTTTGCAAAACTTTCATTGGCTACTAGTACAATACAGAGCTAAATTTAAAACTGTATGTCTGATCTTCAAGGTCCTTAAAGGAAATGGCCCTGAGTACCTGAAGAGTAGGATGATCCTCTACACACCGCCAAGGACACTAAGGTCCTCTCAAGGACTATCACTAACCACACCCTCTCCAAAAGACATTAGGGTCATTCCATGCCAAGTGGTCTAAACTTAAAAAAAGTTCCCACCATCATGTTCTCCAATTTTGTTCAAGTTTTATCTGTTGCGCGAGTCAGGTGTTAAACGAAGTTTCCCAAAATTTGAGGTCTCTAACTGCAATAGTTGCAGATCTAGACCCCCTTTTCTGAAAGGTTGTCAGTCCATGAGCGCGCGACATTTACCAAAATGCCATTTTGGGGGTCTAATAAAATCCAAACACTTGGCATGGAATGACCCATTACACGATATGATACCCGCAAGCAAGACTTCTCTGGAGTAGACCCCACACTCTGGAATGCGCTCCCTGAAAGGCTCCACTTAATAAAAGACTACCTCTACTTCAGGAAGCAGGTGAAAGCTTGACTCTTCAACCAGGCCTTTAATGGAACTTGTTAATCTCACTCACACACACAAGGAATGACATAATGGGCTACCCTAGCTGTGATAATTTTTAACCATCTCTCCTACCTCATGTTAAATTAGTCACCTTATTTTCTAACTTCTCTTACACTCTTTCCTATCGATATGCTAAGCATCTCTCTGACCTCATGTGTAACTTTCTTTCGTCACCTTACTTTCTAACTCTTCTTACTCTCTTACCAATCTATATGTTCATCTTTGTTTATATCCTTCACTGTCAGTTAAAATGTTCTACTATGTATTGTGTTGACATTGTAAGTAGTATACTGTGCCATACTTTGTATTGTTATGTGAATATTTTTATTGCTGTAATTGCCTATTGCTCATGTTTGATTTATTCATACTGTACACTGCCTTGAGTGAATTCCTTCAAAAAGGTGGTAAATGAATCCTCCTAATAAATAAATATCAATGTACTTGCTCCCATTATGTAACTGAATTCTATTATTCTGTCTCATTGTATTTTCAAATGTAAGCCACATTGAAACCAAGTTTGCTTGGCATAATGTGGGATATAAATGTAAAAAAAAAATTATTTATCCTCCACCTTTTAAGACACTGCCTATCCAGCTGGATGGTGATGGCACTAAGAAAGCAAGTTTGGTCCAGTGAAGACTAACTCAAAATAGATTTCTTAGCTGGGCCCTAGTATTACCATATTGAAATGCAACCATACCATGCCTCTGTGCTTATGTTCCACTAATAAGTTAAACCATTAACTGGCTATCTTGAAAGCATTATATAACCTTTGGATGCATGACTAGGTACACAAACGTACACTTATTTATTCAATATCACAATTCCTCATGTCCATTTAATTAAAATATATTCCATTAACTTTACAACACCAAGCTTTTCCCAAGGCAGATTACAATAACAATTAAGATGAACCCATCAGGAAACAGTATATCCTCACTGAAATTTGGTCATCTGTATTGTATAGAACAGTGTAGAAAAATGAGCACAAAATACAGAGTTTATAACTGCTTTTGCTACCAGATATAATAATTTTAAGCTGTTTTAGTGATATTCAAATTTTATTTCATGATATTTATATCTAGATATGGGAAGCTTTCAAATAAAGTAAAAAGCTGTCAAATAAGTAAAAATAAATTGTCCTCCACCTTTGAAGACACTGGCTATTCAACCGGAACAGGTTTAGACATTTTTACAGATGGACCACATAAAGGCAGTCCCTTATTTCTAATTATCATTTGCTATTGTTTTTGGTGAAGTAAAATGGTGTCAAGCTCCACCTGCTGGCTTCAGCTCATCTAATGACTAAATTGGTACACTTAATCTCCTGTTCACCTCGGTCAAATCCCAGAGCCAAATAGCATCAAGGAGGTTTAATGTCTTCATGGCCACCAGCAAGGAGCTTTAATAGACAGGAGTGGAAATGAGCCTATCTAGTCCACTGTAAGCAAGGAAGCCAGTTTGGTTAATATCTGTTTCCACTTCTCTGCTCAGCCTTCATCTCTAGTACATTCAAAACAAAGCAAGCAAACCTATGAGATGCTGCATCCACGTTGTCGTTCTTTATTGCTGGCCCATCTGTAACAAGTCTAAAGCTGTTTCAATTGAATAGGCAGTGCCTTAAAAGGTGGAGGACAAAAGATTTTTTTTTTACTTACTGGACAGCTTTTTAATTTATTTTAAAGCTTCCCATATGTAGATATAAATGTCATGAAATAACAATAGACTATCATTAAAAGAGCTTTAAAATTATTATAGCTGGTAAAAACAGCAATTGTAAACTCTGTATTTTGTACTAATTTTTCTACACTAATAACTAACTAAATAAATAAATACACTGTATACAATACAGATTGCCAAATTTCAGTGAGGATATCCTGTTTCCTGATGGGTTAATCTTAGCTGTTGTAATCTACCTTGGGAAGCATGGTGTTATAAAGATGATGGAATATATTGAGATTAATGGAAGAAGAATTACTCTCCTTTCATCGGGGCACATGGAATCACATCTTCATCTGTTTTGTAGAAGTTTACCTTTTAGTTACACAAATGGATTATTCTGTTTTGAACATGTTTCAGGGGCAAGTGGTTTTATAAGTCAAAATAAAAATAAATATTTTGTTTCATGCAAATCTCTTTTGTTTAAACATAAATGGGCTATAAGCCCTCAATGCAGCCCATTGGTTTTCTTATATTTTGTTCTTGTGATGACTTATACTGTGCCAAAACTGAAAACTCTTATCTCTATCTGGTCGATAATAAAAGGAGCTCATTGTGAACACTATCCACCCTAAAAGGTTGTTTTGTGGCTGTACATGAAGAATTGGAAATTGAATAAACAAGTGTATGTTTGTGTCCCTAGTCATGCATCCTAAATTTATATAATTCTTTCAAGATATACGTTTAATCTTTTAACTTATTAGTGGAGCATAACCACAAAGGCATGGTATGGTCGCATTTTCAATATGGTAATACTAGGGCCCAGCTAAGGAACAGGTTATTTTGAGTTAGTCTTCACTGGACCAAACTTGCTTTCCTTGTGCCATCAGTATCCAGCAGGTAGGCAGTGTGTTAAAAGGTGGAGGATAAAGGATTTTTTTTTTTACATTTATATCAGATATTATCCCAAGCAAAGTCGGGTTCAATGTGGCTTACATTTGAAAATACAGTGAGACAGAATAATAGAATTCAGTTATATCATGGGAACAAATAGATGGATATGTCTGAAACATTCAACAAAGTTGAGATGTATTTATTTATTTTGTTGTATTTGTATCCCACATTTTCCCACCTATTTGCAGGCTCAATGTGGCTTACAATATTCCGTTATGGCATATATACCCAACTGGGCATTTAAAAGTTTGTCCTTTAACGATACCATACGTTCAGAAATCCATAGCCATTAGTATAGGCAGTTATTCAAAGATTATTATCACGTGCACACACCAGAAAAGGCATCCATCTCATTGCAGAAGTAAACAACAACTTCTACAGCATGCATCCAAAATTTAATTTTTATTTACTTAGTTCTATCTTCCAAAATGTCAATCAGCAGATGTACAGATCCGTATACTGCACAAGCCGGCATGTTTGAAAATACAGCGAGATGAATAAAAATGCTTCCAGCAATAAAGAACGACAACTTGGATGCAGCAGCTCATATGTTTACTTGCTTTGTTTTGAGTGTACGGGGATGACGGTCGCGCGGGGAAGGGGAAACGTAGATCAACCTAATTGGTTTCAACGTTTGACGTCTATTAAATCTCCTTGGGCGCCGGAGCCCCTCTTCCTCTTTACATGGTGTGTCTGTCTTTACTGTCCGGCGTCAGTCAGTGTCTGTCAAGGAACTTCTGATGTTAGTACTTCTTTATAAATCCCTCTTGGAGGACACGGTGAAAGCTTTTATTAACGACAACGAAAGAAAAACGAACCCCGGGGGGGTTAATAGGGAGGAGCAGGAGTACTAATTTCTTCTTTTATTTTGCAGTACGCGATAGTCCTTAGGCCGGCGCGGAGTCCTTACTTTACGACTCATGTGGCGGGGAAGGGAAAAGGAGGTTGAGAGTGCGAAAGAACCTCTCTCTTCTGAGTTGACTGGGGGAAGGAGTGAGACGGAAGCACCGCGGCGGTGTTACCTGCGGCTGCCTGTTTACGTAGTGGAAAATCATGATGAGGTGAGGGAGTGTGGAAACCAAAGCTTACTTTTATCGGTACTATGGATTCCTCCACCGTGAAGCTGAACTGTATAAATTATATTCTCTGCCATTTTCGGCTAGTGTGCAGGTGGGAACACCCTAAATCTCTTCAGAAACGAATATTCGAGAGGTTCATTTGCTAGTAAGACAAGGGTATTAGAGTGCCATAAGTTAGGAGATAATATCTTCTCTCTATATATAAAAGGCACCACCAACGTTCTAAATGAAGCCTCCAGCCGGAAGTGTGAAGTGGGAGAGATATCCGGTTTCCCCATGAGTGTCTGCCCCGCCCTCGCTCTCTGTAACACACACAGTGAAGGAAAACGCAGCAAAGCACGAAATCAAATCGCTCTCTCTGTAACAGTGAAGGACTCAGAGGGGGGAGGGGAGAAAGGGCAGAAGCCCTCACTATCTCTGTAACACAAACACAGCACAGCAGGAAACTTAACACTGAAGGACTCGACTCCGAGGGGGGAGGGGACCGAGAGCAGAGGGGACAGACAGCATAGGGGAAGGGAGAGAGGGCAGGTACACACACACTCCCACATGCACACAGAAGAAAACCTTGCTAGCCCCCGTTTCATTTGCATCAGAAACGGGGTTTTTTTACTAGTATACAGATAAAACACAACATTAAAAGAAAAATTGTAAATCTGGTCCTGCTAAGCTCTTTGGGGTGGGAACCCAGACCACGATTTACAAAAAGCATGGTGTCTGAGCTAGGCGTAGGCCAGGGCCATGCTAAATCCGGTAGGCTGGCAGTTTCCTCCATCACCCCTCTCTGGCTGTCGGTTCTGTTCCACAAATTTCACTTCCACACTGGGTTTTATAAAAACAGTTCAACTTCTATTAACAGAAAAAAACCAATACGAACCATAGGAGCCGGTGCTGTGGGTGCTTGAGCACCCCCAATATTCAGAATATTCCTTGTATGTATCCAAGGAAGGATTATTTCCACTGGCCTTAGCACCCCCAATAATTTTGAAAAGTTGGCTCCTATGATACGAACAGTTCTTGTAATTGTTAGTCTAACAAACGCATCCAAATTGATAAGGGATCACGGCCCAGTCTCTCATCCGTCTGTCTTCTCGAGGTGTAGTACTCCCCACCCATCTCTATCTCCACCAGGTTGTCTACTTGCTTTGCTCTCGGGGTCTCCAAACCCTTTGCCCCAGAGCCCTCTGACTTTGCCTCAATGTACCTCTGCTGCTGAGCAGAGACAATCCATCTTTTTCTGCAGCCCCTGCTTCTTAGGAAACCCCCTTAATTTCTTGGGTCTCGGCCCCGGGGATGTATGCAGCCAAAGACCACACTCATTAATGCAAATGCTTTTATCTCATCTCTTAATATGACACCATTTTATTAAGTCAGGAGGAAAGGTTACTGCTGAACCCCACCAAAGTACTGGACAAATCCAAAAAAGTAAGCTGTTTCTGATAGCTCCCAAGCCTAGCTGGACTTTCCTTCAGGAACTTACCCAAACCTCTCTTAAATCCTGCCATGTTAGTGGCTTTAACCATGTTTTCTAGCAATATGTTCCACAGCAATAATTATGTGTTGCCTGAAAAAAATGCTGTTTGTTAATTTCATGATGTGATCTCTTGTTTAAGCTTTGAAAGGTTAAAACAGGCTGAAGGTTCTATTTAAATGTTTCACTTAACTCATGATTTTATATTAATATATCTCCTCTCAGCAACTGATGCACAAAGGGGATTGCATTCAAATGTGATGCATGGATCCCCCTTTGTTCATTGCTTGCTGTTTTTGACTTGAAGCTGTCAAATACTTTTGGCAGTGGACCACCAGGGAATTTTTTTTTAGTTGCACCAGAGGGGGGGGGGGGGGTGGAGTCAAGAGAGGGTCCAGTGAACTCCCTCTTGAGCCCCCCATGCAACTCAAAAAAAAGCTTTGTGGTGGTCCACTGACCCCCGCCTCTTTCAGTAAATCCCTGTTGCTGCAGTGGACCCTGGACCTCCACAACCTCAAGCGAAAAATCCCTGGTGGTCCGAAGCACCCTCTCTTACCAAGCAAGAATCTCCCTGGTGGTCTAGTGACCCCCCCCCCCCCCCAATACCTTAAAACGGAGGCAGGAGCAGCACCTCTTGCCTCTGGGCCCACCTCAAAATGCTGGTGTCCAACCCCTGTCTGCTGCATTCTGGGATCCACTGGGCAGGGGCTGGGCACTGCCATTTTGCGAAGAGCTGGCCCAGAGGGAGGAGTTATTGCTCCTGCTTCCAGCAGGAGGGGAGAGGGTCACTAGATCACCAGGGAGAGTTTTGCTTGGGTGGTGGGAAAGGGTGCAGGGGGGGATCCGGACCACCAGGGATTCTTTGCTGAGGGGGAATCAGGACCCACTGAACCACCAGGGAAGTTAAGGTCTTGGAGAGACGGGGTCAGGTTGGTGGGTGGGAGGAGTCTGTGAGTGATTAACATGGGGAGCTGTGTGTTTGCACTCTACAGACCTGCCATATGATTTTGTACGTTGAAGGTAGGTGTTCAGGTCTGTGCAGTGCTTGACATGCTCATTTTAATACTAATGAGCTCCTTGCAGTGTATTTGCATAGGGTTCTCAGTAGTTGTTATGGGGAATGGTTAATGGAATGCAGAACCCCTTTGTGCATTAGACTGTAAATAACGCTTGCTTTAGACAGGCTACAACCCTTCTAAAGCAGACATTCCAAACACGGTAAGCTTTGTGCATCTGGCCCTCAGTCAACTTTCCCCAAGCTGAAGAAACCTAACCTGTCTAGCTTATCTCCTTTATTTTTGATGCCCTTGCTGAACCTTTTGTAGTTCCGCTAAACCAATGCTGCTCAAGCTTCTTGCGTCTCATGTTTTAGGCTGCAGCAACACCCGCATGGCATATCGTAACGAAGTGTCTGTGTAGTGCCTGCCTGGGTCATGACTCAAAACATGACACCATGACCTACAGTTTAGGAGGTGTGGACACAACAAGTAACTGTGCGGAGGCATAATGATATTCTTGGTTTTTTCTCTTATCTTTTTTTGGGTAATTCCTAATATTCTATTTGTGTTTTTTTGGCAGCCATAGCACACTGAGCTGAACATTTTAATGTGTTGTCAGTAATGACTTAAGATACTACTACTACTATTTAGCATTTCTATAGCGCTACAAGGCATACGCAGCACTGCACAAACATAGAAGAAAGACAGTCCCTGCTCAAAGAGCTTACAATCTAATAGACAAAAAATAAAGTAATCAAATCAATTATTGTGTACAGGAAGGAGGAGGGTAGGTGGAGGCAGGTGGTTACGAGTCAAAAGCAATGTTAAAGAGGTGGGCTTTCAGTCTAGATTTAAAGGTGGCCAAGGAAGAGGCAAGACGTAGGGGCTCAGGAAGTTTATTCCAGGCGTAGGGTGCAGCGAGACAGAAGGCGCGAAGTCTGGAGTTGGCAGTAGTGGAGAAGGGAACAGATAAGAAGGATTTATCCATGGAGCGGAGTGCACGGGAAGGGGTGTAGGGAAGGACGAGTGTGGAGAGATACTGGGGAGCAGCAGAGTGAGTACATTTATAGGTTAGTAGAAGAAGTTTGAACAGAATGCGAAAACGGATAGGGAGCCAGTGAAGCGACTTGAGGAGAGGGGCAGTATGAGTTAAGCGACCCTGGCAGAAGACGAGACGGGCAGCAGAGTTTTGAACCGATTGGAGAGGGGAGAGGTGACTAAGTGGGAGGCCAGCAAGAAGCAGATTGCAGTAGTCTAAACGAGAGGTGACAAGGGTGTGGATGAGGGTTTTGGTAGAGTGCTCGGAAAGAAAGGGGCGGATTTTACGGATGTTGTAAAGAAAGAAACGACAGGTCTTGGCGGTCTGCTGGATGTGAGCAGAGAAGGAGAGAGAAGAGTCAAAGATGACCCCAAGGTTTTGAGCCGAGGAGACAGGGAGAATGAGAGAGCCATCAACAGAAATAGAAAACGGGGGGAGTGGGGAGGTGGGTTTGGGGGGAAAAATGAG
Source organism: Microcaecilia unicolor (assembly GCF_901765095.1). Taxonomy (NCBI): domain Eukaryota; kingdom Metazoa; phylum Chordata; class Amphibia; order Gymnophiona; family Siphonopidae; genus Microcaecilia; species Microcaecilia unicolor. The sequence goes on along the minus strand of NW_021963078.1, from coordinate 44,365 downwards.
AAGTTCGGTTTTGGTCATGTTTAATTTCAGGTGGTGTTGAGACATCCAGATAGCAATGTCAGACAAGCACGCTGAAACTTTGGTTTGGATGCAAGGTGAGATATCAGGGGTAGAAAGGTAGATTTGGGAGTCATCAGCATAGAGATGGTAGGAAAAGCCATGGGATGAGATTAATGAACGAAGGGAAGAAGTGTAGATAGAAAAGAGAAGGGGACCAAGAACAGAACCCTGAGGTACGCCGACAGGCAGAGGGATAGAAGTAGAAGAGGATCCACCAGAGTGAACACTAAAGGTGCGGAGGGAGAGGTAGGAAGAGAACCAGGAAAGGACAGAGCCCTGGAATCCAAGTGAGGACAGGATATCAAGGAGTATGCTGTGATCGACAGTGTCAAAAGCAGCGGAAAGATCAAGAAGAATGAGGATGGAATAGAGACCTCTGGATTTAGCCAGTAATAGGTCATTGGAGACTTTAGTAAGAGCAGTTTCGGTTGAGTGGAGAGGGCGAAAACCAGATTGTAGTGGGTCAAGAATAGCATGTGAGGAGAGAAAATCAAGGCAGCGGCGGTGAACAGCACGCTCAAGTAATTTGGAGAGAAAAGGGAGGAGGGAGATGGGTCGGTAATTAGAGGGACAAGTAGGGTTGAGTGAAGGCTTCTTAAGGAGAGGTGTGACCACAGCATGTTTAAAGGCAGTAGGGACAGTTGCAGTGGAAAGTGAGAGGTTGAGAATGTGACAGATAAAAGGAATAAGAGCAAGTGAGATGACATTAAGAAGGTGGGTGGGAATGGGATCAGAGGAACAGGTGGTACATTTTGAGGAAGAAAGGAGAAGTGTAGTTTCCTCAATAGTAACTTCAGGAAAGGAGGAAAGGGAATGAGGGGAAGGAGAGAGAGGGGAACGGACTAGTGGAGGGAGAGGTGGCGAGGTAGAGAATTCAAGGTTTATCTTTTGAACCTTGTTGTGAAAGAATTCAGCAAGGGTCTGAGGAGATAATGAAGGGGGAGTTGGGGGAGGGGGCACCTTGAGGAGAGAGTTCAATGTGGTGAAGAGAAGTCGAGGATTAGAGCCAAGAGAGTTGGTCAGTTGGATATAATAATCCTGTTTGGCGTGTAAAAGAGCAGATTGGAAGGAGGTCAGCATGAACTTAAAGTGTAGGAAATCAGCAAGGGCCCGAGATTTCCGCCAGAGGCGTTCAGCGGAGCGGGTACAGGAACGTAGGTAGCGGATATTAGAAGTCAGCCAGGGTTGGGGTTTTGTGCGCCTTATAGGGCGGGTCATCAAAGGTGCAAGAGTGTCTAAGGCAGAGGATAGAGTATTGTTGTAAGAAGAAACAGCCTCGTTTGACAGACGTGGATGGTGCCACAGTAGAGAGGAGGTTTGAAACATGGGAGAATAGAGATGAAGGGTCAATATCGTGAAGATTCCTAGATAAATTAGATATAATAGGACGGGACTGGGAGGGAGGAGATTTAAGTGTGAAAGTTATAAGATGGTGATCAGAGGCAAGGAAACTAGAGGGTGAACAGTTGGAGGAGAAGATGAGATCAAGACAGTGACCATTTTGATGAGTGGGGGAGGTGGAGCATAGTTGGAGATTAAAGGAGGATGTTAAAGCGAGTAACTTGGAAATATAAGAGTTGAATAATATAAGAGTAAGATAATATACTATACAGTGCTTCTAGTCCGCAAACATCCAAACAGTTTGCAGTGGATTACATTTACACTTCAAACTAAAAAGGTCTGGTTAAACTCCATAAAATTTCTCAAATAGTCAGATTTTTAGAGCTTTACGAAAAATCAAATAATTCAAAATAATTATAATTTCCAAAGCTAGCATGTTCCATATTGATGCAGCCTGATAATATAATGAGGAGTTAAATATAGATTTATATCTATGCTGACTTATAGAAGGACATTTCAACAACATTAAATTGAGTAATTTATAAGAAGAGTTCGAATCTAGAGTAAATTAACCTAATTAAGAACATAAGAAAGCGCCAACCCATTAATTGGCCGATGATCAGAAGGAAACGCAGGCGCTAGAGGCTATTAGCACCATATTAGTTCCTGTGTTTGCTATAGCCCTATGATCAGAGCCCCCAAGCACGTGAAACCACGTGCTCGCGGGCTCTGACAGCAATGAGCATGCAAATGCATGCTCAACAGTGCAAGTAGCATGCAAATGCATGCTAAACATATTCCTCAATGATCAGCGAGCAGCGCGCTGTCCGCGGCAAACCCTACACCGGCTCAGAGCAGGTATTAGAATTTGCAGACCATTGAGGAGGAATGGTGAGTCCTGTCCAGCATACAGTTGCATGCTAGCAGCCACCCCCCTGCAGGAGCAGGAACCCTGACCCCACCCCAAACCAGTGACATGGGGGCTGGAGGTCCAGTGGACCTCCAGTCCCTCCGATCACCCCCTGACAAGACCAGGTGGGCCGTGAATCAACCCCCCCCCCCCAACCTGGTGGTCTAGTGGCCCTCTTCCCTGCCCCCCGTACCTTTGTTGGAGTAGGGAGGTAGTACACTCCCTCTTCTTCCAGCAGTGTCACCTTCAAAATGGCCATACTCAGCCCTGCCCAACTCATCCTGAGTTGCGCTGGGCACGAGGCTTCACACCATGTAAAGGAGAAAGCTGGACCACCAATTTGTGGGCTTGATTTGCGGCCCACTGGGCCACCAGAGCTTTTTGGAGGGGGATGAAAGGGGGGACTTGTGTCGGGGAACTTGAGGTTCACCAGACCTCCAGCCCCGTGTTGCTGGGTTTGGGTTCAGTGAGGGCACTAGGTCATCAGGGTCTTGCTGTTTGGGGTCTGGTGGTCCCATGGAGCGCCAGCCCCTGTGTTTGACAGATCTGGGCTTTTGACAGCCTGGACCTGTCAAACAAGTGCAGGAGGCTCAGGCACAATCCTCCCGCACTTTACCCTATGATCAGAGATAATAGCGCGTATAAATTTGCATACTATTATCCCTGATCATGGGGGCGGTAAAGCCCCGTGCTTTTCCAGCACTATTTATAGAGCTTTGTTTGGGACAGCATGGGGCTTCAATCATTTGGGCATAAGTGTCTTGTAGACAAAAGAATGGAGCTTAAACTGAGCCCTTGCCTCAACTGGAAGCCAATATAGCTTCTCCAAGAGTGGAATAGCCGAATCAAATCTACAGACTGAAAATATCAGGCTTACTGCAGTATTCTGCAATTGTAACCTGTTTACTAACATTCTTAAACAACCCACACATACAGTGTTGCAATAATCCAGTCTACTCAGAACTAATGCCTGAACTCGCAACCTAAATTCTGCAAAACCAGAAAATTTGCCTATTTGTTCTTAGCATTCACATAGTATAGAAAGATTTTTGAACTATTTGGCATGATCAGAGATAGTCAATAAACTATCAACTCCTAAGATATGAGAAGATTTCTCAAAAACAAGAATCTACTACTATATGTTACTATGTTACTCCTATCTGAAAATTTGAAGGAAAACTTGACACCCAGTTCCCAACCATAAAACTTTAGTTTTTTCCTGGTTTAGTTTCAAACGATTATTGGTGATCCAACAATCAATAAATCTAACACATTCGTCCAACCTATTCTTTTTATTGGATGGTGATGCCTATCTTTTTTTACACCTGTAATTGGAATTATTTTATGTTTATTTTTCTTTTTAGGGGTCCTTTTACAAAGCTGAGATAAAAAGCAGTCTTAGTGTGCCCTTACATGGGTCTTTCCCGTGTGCTTAGGCCATTTTTATTGCAGCCGTACACTGTCGCTATTTTCTAATTTTTGCATTAATGGCCATATTAAACCATACAAAATGGAGGTCACGTGATGCTAGGCTAGGGGGAGGACGCCGCACGTAACAGCTCCGCGGCCCCTCGAACAACATCTACCCATAGCGGCATCCAAATCGGGGGAAACCCTGAGAAACGGCAGGAAAGAAGCGGTAAACTCGCAAGAGCAAAACCCAGTAAAAAGCGCCGCGAAAACCGGGTCGGAATGACCACAAAAACGAGCCGCAAAGAAGGCACGAGGAGCCGCGTGGGGGAAGGCAAGATGGCCGACGCAGGCTCCTCGGGTGAAACGCCGAGTTCGCTTTGGGCAGCTGAGATCGCGGGAGAAGTTTCCAGCCTACTAGAAATCTCAGTAGAAAAAAAGCTGCAGCGGATTTCAGACCAAATTGAAAAACTAGATGGTAAATTGGAAGGACTGAAAACGGAGTTATCCAGCTTCCAGCAACGCTTATCTGACGTGGAAGACCAAGGTATACAGCGGGAAAATCAGCAGAAGGAAATGTTAAAGAAAATGGAGAACCTAGAGGCTAAAATTGAGGACTTGGAAAACCGCTCCCGTCGTAACAATCTAAGACTAGTGGGGCTGCCGGAGTCCATCAGGGAGGTGGACCTTCGGCAGTTCTTGGAGAAGTGGCTGCCCCAGGTGTTGGGCATGAAACAGACGGAGAGCGGTTTGAAGAGAGAACGAGCACATCGAATCGGGCCGCCCAGACAAGGGAAGGACAGACCGAGAGTAGTGATCTGTAGGGTCCTAAATTATACCCACAAGCAGGAAATACTACATACATGGCGACAGAGAGGTAAAATTCAATATGAAGAATCAACAGTGCTGTGCTTTCAGGACTTTTCAGCTGCGGTGGCGGCACAGCGCAGACAATTCACAGAAGTCTGCAAGCAACTTTATGAGAAGAAAGAAAGTTTTGCATTGCTTTTTCCAGCAAAATTGCGCATACAGTTTGAAGGCAAACCCCACTTCTTTACATCCCCGGCGGAAGCGAAACAATTTGTGAAGAGAATGGAAGGCACCGGGAGAGAAGAGCATGCAACTCAAGGGGAAAATTGCTGAGAGGTATTGTACAATGCAGCACTGGACAGTAAAATTGAAGAGGCTGACTGCTGCAGCCGGGAGGTGAGCAGGACGAAGAAACATAGACTATTTACCCATGAAGAGAGAAAGTGGGGTATTAAATGTTATAATGTTCTATGATGTCGCAGGGTGAGGGGAGGGGCTTAGACGTGACCAGTTCTCGAGTGAGGACTCAATTTCAGTTTTTGGGAAGGGGGGGAGATGGGGGGGGGGAGGGACTGGGTGGGATGGGAAGGGGGAGGGGACGAGGGATGGGAAATCTGAGAGTGAGCCTATATATCTTATATACTGGATGGTATTCACACTTTATTGCAATGCGTTCCTCCTCAGAGCAAAGTGGAACACGAGATATAGAGCAAGGTGCCTGAAACATGGGGGCGAGAGAGGGCCACTCCCAGGGGCTGGGGGGGGTGTCCCCAGAATGAAAGTTAAAAGAACAAAATTTAAGTCATTCCTGCAGGAAAATGAGACCACTTAAATTAGTGTCTTGGAATGTGGGGGGGATATCCTCTCCCATTAAACGCACGAAGGTCTTACAAGCACTTAAGCGACATAAAGCAGACCTTGCGTTTTTGCAGGAGACGCACCTGACCTCGCAGGAACATAATAAATTTCAGAAGGGATGGGTAGAACATGTGGTGGGTTCCCCGGCGGCAGGCAAGAAAGGGGGAGTAGTGATCTTGATACGTAAAGGCTTGCAAACTCAGATTAAGCGGGTTAAACAAGGTTCAGAGGGGAGATATGTCCTGGTAGAAGTGGAATTAGGGAGCTTCAGGTATATTTTATGCAATGTGTATGCACCGAATGTGTATGACCGTAAGTTCCATCAAACCCTTATAGAGCTGCTGGGTCCTTATCAGGGGAGCAATGTGATTTTGGGAGGGGACTTCAATTTAGTATATGACGCTCAGATGGATAAGACGGGTCCCACAGCAAATAGTAGGGTACAGGGGGTGGGGGGTCTGCCCTTCCTCTGCTCCACATTGGACTTGATAGACGTGTGGAGAGTGTTACACCCAAGTATGAGGGACTACACACATCTGTCCAGGGCGCACCTCACACAGTCACGGATAGATTATTTCTTTATCTCTAGGAACCTATTCCCAAAGGTAACAACAGCAGAAATAGGGCCGAGTGAAGTATCAGACCACTCTATCATTTGGATACTGCTGGAGAGACCAGGGAAGAGGGAGGGAGGGGGCAGTTGGAGATTCCCTTTTGAGTTATTTTGGGACCCACACTTTAAGGCATATCTACATGAAAAATGGATGGAATATGCGGAATACAATAAACAACATCAGTGCCAGCCCAGTTTGTATTGGGAAACATCTAAGGCGGTGATACGGGGGGAAATCATTGCATATAGGGCCAGAGCTAAGAAAATGAGAGATAAGGAGATCATCAGACTGGAGAAAGAAGTTCGTTACCAGAGGGTTAGGTGTGGGGCACGCATGTCATCGGAGGAGAAGGGAGCACTACTAGCATCCCAAAAAGCGCTGAATGAATTACTGCACCAGAGGGCGGTAAAGTCACACAAATATTACCAATACCAATATTTCATTCATGGCAATAAAGCTGGGGCATTATTAGGGAGACTGATACGGGGAAAACGGGGGTGTCAGGGTATCTTGGAAGTCAAGGACGAGGATGGCCGACCTCTCAGGGAATCAAAAGACATTGCAAATTGTTTCAAGAGGTATTATGAAAAATTATATAGGGAGCCCACAGAGATTATGCAAGATAGTACGCTTTATTTAAGCAATCAAGCCCTGCCACAGATATCAGAGTCTCAGAAAGAGTACCTAAACGGCCCCATAATGGAAGGCGAACTGATGCTGGCACTCCAGCAGAGCAAAATTCAAAAAGCACCAGGGCCAGATGGGTACACTATAGCCTACTACAAGTTAGTCCAGGAACAGGTGACACCACCATTGTTAAAACTCTATAATGAGATGGCAACCACTGGGGTAATGTCTGAAGCATTGAATGTAGCAAAAGTGATAGTGCTACCAAAGCCAGGGAAGGACAGCACAGAGGTAGGGTCATACAGGCCCATCTCCCTATTAAACTGTGATGTAAAAATTTACGCAAAAATCCTGGCTAATCGTCTGGCAAGGGTTCTGCCAGACTTGATCGCAGCCCCGCAGGTGGGATTTGTAAAAGGAAGATCGGTTGGGAGCAATGTCCGGGCACTCTTGGCATCCCTAGAGATTATGGAAAGGCAAAAAAGGCCTTCTATGCTGGTCAGCTTTGATGCAGAGAAGGCCTTTGATCGTGTCGTATGGAATTTTGTGTTTACACTAATGGAAAAAGTAGGGGTGGAAGGTCACTTTCGAATGGCAGTGGGGGCACTCTATTCAAACCCACAGGCATTCATGTGGATTAACGGGGAACAGTCGGCGCAGTTTAAGATTAGAAGAGGCACCCGACAAGGGTGCCCCCTGTCCCCGTTGCTGTTTGTGCTCGCCCTGGACCCATTGATTAGGGAAATCGTGTCTCACCCGGAGGTGGAGGGGGTAAGATGGGGATCTTCCATGTTTAAAGTGTCTGCATTTGCGGACGACATATTGGTACATATTACTCATCCCGGTCGATCGCTACGTGCCCTATTGGAACTGTTTCAGGAGTACGGTGACTTTGCAGGGTTTAAAATAAATTACTCTAAATCGGTGGCACTCACAGCTCATGAAAGTGTAAAGACAGAATGGGGAGCCGGATTCCCACTCAAGTGGGCTTCGGAATTTATTCCATACTTGGGAGTTAAGATTGCTATGAAAACCTCCCTGTTTTACCACCTAAACTTCACTAACTTGCTAGATAAAATGAAAAGTAGACTAATTAGGTGGGGGGCGCTACCACTAACATTGCACGGGCGGATACATTTATTTCGCATGGTGGAATTTCCGAGGTGGCTATACACGCTCCAGGTACTCCCCTTGCGACTTAGATGCAGAGATCTAAAACAGATACACGGACACCTGAGGAGATTTGTGTGGAAGAATGCGAAACCAAAAATGCCACTGAATTTACTCATGGGTTCCTGGAAAGAGGGAGGTTTGGGCCTTCCAAATATTCGTAGATACAATCAGGCCTGCCTGTTGAGACATTTGGGGGACTGGTTGCTAGGTAGGCAAGACTATACACCACGTAGTATGGAGTATGATTTCTTTAAACCATTCCACCCGCACTACCTATTGCATGGGGATGGGAAAATGGTACCGGCCCATATTCGTCACAGTGTACTTCTGGGCCCTTTGAGGGAGGTGTGGAGAGATTTGAATAAGAAATGGGGCTTGGAGGCAGATATTTCGGATTTATTGCCGTTGCAGGATAACCCACAATTCGGCCCCGGTACAGAGAACAAAATATTTCATAGATGGGCGATACTGGGGATCACGAGACTGGAGCATGTGCTAGACGCAGGAGGGAAGATCCTGTCCTTGGGTGCTTTGGGAGTAGGTATAAGTATGAACCACATATTTGCATACAATCAGCTAGCGCACTATGTTTGGTCCTTGGACCACAGTAAATTAGGGAGTGGTCACGGCAGGAAGCTTAGGGCCTTCTTTGGAAAGATTACAGGAGACAGGCTGACAGTTTCAAGTTTGCAAAGAGCTTTCGGGGAGCTGGAAGGAGAGAGAGACACGTCTGCTGTCTGTCAAAGATGGGCAGGAGATCTGGGGCAACCGCATTTAAAACTAGATTTTCGCAAACTGATAGCTCGTGTCCCTCAGATCTCAGTAAATGCGGGCTTACGGGAATGCCAATACAGAATCATGTACAGGGCATATATGACCAAAAACCAATTATTTAGGTTTGGGGGGGTCCCAGACCCGTTATGTCAGAAATGCGGGCAGGGGGAAGGCACGTTGGGGCACGCTCTCTGGACGTGCCACAAGACTCAAGCTTTCTGGAAGCAGATATTCCAATATCTTGAATCTCTGGTGCGCATGCGGATCCCATTCTCGCCCCAGGGAATATTACTGGACAAATATGAGGTATTCAGGCTTCATGGTAAGGGGACCCGGCAGCTCGTTCGCAAGGCAAGCCTGGTGGGGAAAAAGATCATAATGGGCGTCTGGACGAATGAGTCTCCACCAGACTTTTGGCATTGGAGGAACAAGCTCCACGATCTCCTCCTGATGGAACGTAGGGGAGTAGGGTCTTCCCCCAAGAGGCGAAAGGCATTTCTAGCTGTTTGGGAGCCTTATATACAATCACTGGCACCAAAAGCTCGCAGCTTAATATTCAACAAGCTCTGAGGGGAACTCAAAAGGCACATATGGGAGAGAGGAGGCACAAGGGGTCACATGAGGAGGGATGCAAGCCAAAATAAGTAAAACAGCAATTTTGGGCTCTCAGATGGGGTGGGGGGTGGGGGGGGGGGAGCAAGTTGAGGAGGAAGGTATACAACGGTTAGTGACTACAATAACGGGAGAAGTTATAGATGATATATTTCTGTTGTAAGCTGAGGGTGTAGTTCTGGTTTCTGTGATATGTAACGGTAACGGATATACACAAGAAGTTATGTGTTGTAAGAGGGAGGATGGGAGGGTGGGGGGAGAAACTAGAAAGTTTGATGGTAGATAAGTTACACTGTATAAGGAATTATACATATACACCTTGTATTATAGATTTGTTTGTTGTCTGCAATAAGCACATAATTACGATCAATAAAATGTTGATATATAAACCAAAAGGAAGGGAGGGCGGGGGGAGGGGGGGGAGGGGATAAAAGAAGAAAATGATTTGATGTATGTGGACGGATTGCAAGTTGACTGTTGTAGTTGAAGGTTATTTGTTGGATATTATGTATACATGTTTTATATACTACATCAATAAACAGATTTAAATATAAACCATACAAAATTGGCAGACTCTACTATGGAACATTATAAAATAGATATGTACATTGTTTCCATAGTACCAATAGTAATAAATCTACTGATCTCAGCGGTGTCACTTGCTGGTGTGAAAAGTTTTTACACTATAAGATTTACAACACCCACTACTCATTGGTAAGTGGATAAAATATTATTTCATTAAATACACTAATTACCATTTTAATATAGTTTCATATATAAATTCATCTTTCAAATCCTCAGTTCTTTTGGCTTAATAGTAATACTCATCTTAATTGAGTGTCAGATTCAGCGCCGGTTCGGGGACCTTATCTGACATGACTCATGTTTCGCTTTAAAGCTGTTTCAAGGAAACGTCCCCTACAAACAAGGAAAAAATAGGTGAGCAAGTATAACCCCATAAACTAAAAATCTTACTTCTCCCTCTTCAAGACCTAAAACATACCATTAATTTAACCGCCAGCTATCTGGAGCAGCGTCTTTCAACCCAGTTAAGATGGTTACAGCATTTTTAAAATTTTTATTTATTTATTTTTGTACTGTTTATGAATCCACTCTCTATGACATTGGTGTGTGGCCATTTAAAAAAATTACCGCTGGTGCTCTTACTGCCTCTTATTTTGTAGGTAGTAAGGACTAATGTATTATCCGTGTGCTAAGCATTTGGGGTGGAGAGGGGGGCATTCCTGCAACAACATGCCCCCTCAAAATAATTATTAAAACTTTTTTAGTGCACAGGTAGTGCGCTTAGATTTCAAAGTCACTGCTGGATGCCTGAGTGTGACCTGCAGTACTCAATTTTTTCACCGCGTTGATGCCTAATGCAGTTTAGTAAATGGACCTCTTAGTTTTTGTAGCTGTTCTTATATTGCAGTGGCCTCTTCTTTTTCTGTGTTAAGACTTTAACTCCTGTGGCTCTACCAAATTTTCACATATATAACCCTTACCCATGTATATCCCACGGGGAAAGAAGGAACAAAATGAAAAAGGTTTTGTATAGCCTACACCCCTGTATTCCCTGTGCACGCTCAGTTCTTTGAGCTGAGATGAACATCCACGGGGGTGTGGGCATGGGTGGCTGAGGCACGCCAACAATGCTGGGCTGAAGGAAAAGCAAGGCCAGCTGACATGAAGGAAAGGTTTGCCATAAATTTACCGGTTGTCCATTTAAAATGCCAAAAAGAAAGTCGTATACAACTGACTTCAGTTTATTGGCAGTCGAATATGTGAAAGGAAATCGTGAACCTGGGCGTATGTTTTCTCTTGATGAGAAGCCTGTCTGTGAGTGGCGCAAAGCTGAGGAAAAACTGAATGAAATCCACCGTAGAAAGCTTGCATGGTGTGGAAAATCTGCTGATTTGAAGGAAAATCTGAAACATTGGGTACTTATGCAACAAGATTGCTGCAGGGTTGTTTTCAGAAGTCTAAAGCATTAGTCATTTGCATGAAGATCCCTGATTTTTGTGGAGGATTGAACTAGGTGTATAAGTTTATGCATCAGAATGACGTATGTATTTGAGCTAGAACAACAGTGGTTCAAAAGCTACCAGATGACTGTGAAGAAAAAATGGGTAAATTAATTAATTTTGATGGACGAGGTATTGATGAGTTTTGATAGTCTGAGTACAAGAGCAGTTGCTGAGCGTGGCACAAAGTCAATGGCTGTAACATCTACTGGTCATGAAAGGACAAGTTTCACTGTTATATCATGTACTGCAGATGGAAAAAAGTTGAAACCACTTGTTAACTTCAAACTCATAACTATGCCACATAAACAGTTCCGAAAGTCTGTTAAGTGCAACAAAAAGGGATGGATAAATGAGGATATTATAAAGGACTGGGTAAATGCATGTCTTCGTACTCGCTCGGATGGGTTTTTCAACAAGAAATTGTTAATATTCGACTCCATGACAACCCACAAGTTGGACTCGGTTAAGAAAATGTTGAATGCTGCTGGAGTCCATATAACTGTCAAAACAAGAACTGTGCCAACACTCTGTCGAGCGTAAAATATAGCAAAATATTCAAACAAACATGAATACAAGTATGTTTTTTTCTTTTTTTTGTTTTTTTGTTTTTTCTATATATAAAGTGGAGTAGTCTCATATATATAACACGAAAGTAGTGATTTTCTCACTCAATAACTGAGTGTATCATGCGTGTATATGATCTAATCATTGACTTGACCTCCACCAGCCTTTACTGTTAACTTGCTTATGACTTATATTAGTACATCTCTCTTTATCCAATCGTAATCAACAAAGTTTATGCAGCACTTAACTTAAGCAGGTTGGTGCGCTCAAAACCCCGACAGGTCCCCGTTTCGTACTAACTTTTTCAAGGGGGAGTCACCAATTCTGTTATACAAGAAAGAGATGAAACTAGTGATTACTTCCAGAGAATCTCTAAAAAACATATTGGTTGTATTATTACTTGCATTCATTTAATTAAAATCGCTAGTGGCTTACCCGGTAGCTGCCTCAAGTGCATGTATAGCATTGCTTTGTCTGACTCAAGATGGCATCGGCGTCTTTTTATTAATGAGAAGCCGCGCCAGCTGATTGAAAGACGTCATGAGACAAAACTTCAAAATCAAAGTCATCAGCAAGGACTTTTACCTCCAACAGTTGCCAATGACGAATCCATGAATATTGTAAGCATATTAAGCCTATATAACCATGATTTGGTGGAAAAGTGTTATTAAATGTATTGAATAGAACTATGTTATGAAGGTTTAATTGTAAAAGAATTGATTGGAAAGAATTGGAAAAAAGTTATTTTGTTAGAAAAAACAGCTCCACTGAATGTATGTGTTCAGACCCTTCGGCTCTATCGTGTCCAATGTGAAAATCCAAAATGTTTCACGTTGTAAGATCTTTCTGTTTAAGTCACCACCTCTCGTAGAAAGGATTACTTGTTCAATTACCATGCATCTCAGGTCTTCAATAGTGTGTTTTTCAGACATCCAATGTTGGACCATGGGTGCTCCAAGATTTTGAGCCAAAATCCGTGAACGATGTTCAATAAGTCTCTCATGTAAGGACCTGATCGATTTTCCAATGTAATATTTCTCACAAGGGCATTTGATGTAATAAATAATGCCCACAGAACGACATGTGGTTCTGTGCTTCAATGTATATGTTTTGCCATTGCAGAAAAAATCTGAACCTTCAATGGTCATAGGGCATATAAAGCAGTAATCCATGGTGGACTAACGTGCAAGTTACAGCCTCTTGACATAGCTGTTAACCATTCATTTAAATGTCTCATAAGGAAGGTATGGGATAAATGGATGTATGAGGGCACACGCTCATTTACTCCAGGGAAACAGAATCATGTTACTTATGCAGAAGTCTGCTGCTTGATTGACACATTCAATTATCAATGGATTTCAAAAAGCAGGTTTACTTGGAGAACAGACTTTTGTATGATTCTACTGATGCGGAGGAATGCGAATTCAATGTCAACGAAGCAGAGGCATTCGCTGCAGAACATTTCAAATACACTGATGATGATGAATACAGACTTTGAAGGTTTTCCTTCTAGCAACAGACAAGATAATGTTTGAGAATATAAAGTATTAATGCCATAAACTTCTATCTTTTAGTAAGAACTGTTTTATGCTGACCATTTGGAATTTTTTTTTTTGATGTTCACTGTCTCCTTATAAGGTATATTACCAAAAGTAGTTATGAGGATTTTACTAAATGCTTCTTGTAATAAAAGTTTTTTTTTTTTCGTAGTCATTGTGGGAGTTGTGGTGTGTATGTATATATATATATATATATATATATATATATATATATATATATATATATATATATATATAAGAATGCCTCCTCCACAGCAAGCTTTAAAGGTAATGACTTGTTTAACCTGCAGTGGGTAGTCATGGTAAGTAAAAAAAATTGTATAACTCACAGATTATATTTGCAAAAATATGGAAAATAGTGTTTTAAAGTAGTGTTCTTCTTTCCCACCGCGCAAGTGCCTTGTGTCTTTTTCTGGACTTCCATAGTTGAAGGAATGTAAAGATATTTTTTCCCCAGAAAACTTCACCAAAAAGTCTGAAGCATATTAAAACTCAATTTTAAAATAATACATCACAAATATTCACCTCCCCCTCAAACCTACTACAAACCATTCCCATCAACACCTATTTATCAGAGCACTTCTATCCTAAAATTCCAATCAACTAAAACCCTGTAAAAGTTTTCCACTTCTTTCTAAACAATAGATATTATTGCTGAAATCGTAGCTCAGAGGGCAAGGAATTTGACAATTTTGGCCCATAAATTGCAAACAAGAGTTCATACTAGAGAATGACATAGGGACAGATTTTCTTTTCCTAACAATTCCAGCACCCTGTTGGCTTTTTTGTCCACCACCGCACACTGGACAGAAGATTTCAACGTATTGTCTACAATGACATCTAGATCTATTTCTAGAGTGCTGATTCCTAAGGTAGACCCCAGCATTAGGTAACTGTGATTCGGATTATTCTTCCCGATATACATCACTTTGCATTTGTCCACATTAACCTCACGTTCACTAAGCCACGCACTAATACTGACACAGCCCATTCATTTTGAATGAGCTGTGTCGGCATTGCTATGTGGCAGCTGCTAGTGCAGCTTAGTAAGCGGGGGGGTGGGGGGGGGAATTGGGTAAATTTAATCTGCCATTTGGATGCATGGTCTTCCAGTTTCCTAAGGTCTTCCTGAAATTTGTCACAGTCCACATGTGTTTTTATAACTCTGAATAATTTTGTGTCGTTTGCGAATTTAATCATCTCGCTCGTGGTTCCGTTTTCTTTTGAAAGAATGAGAACTTATTCCACAGACAATGCCCATCTTCTTAGAGACCGGGACTGACTACAACTATCTAATATTGCATTGAATATCAGAACCAGAGTTTGGGTGGGTGAAGGGGGCTCTCAGGCGAAAGCAGGGTCATCCCCCAATAAACAGCTGCTTCTTGGAGCAGCTGGTCCAGGAAAAAAAAAAAGGGGGAGCCATTTTGGATCTGCTCCTTGGTGGTGTGCAGGGTATAGTGTGAGAGGTGGAGGTGTTGGGTCCCTGGGAAACTGATCATAGCATGATCAAGTTTGAGCTACTATCTGGGATGAACCCGCAAAGGAAATCTACTGTAGCTGCATTTAATTGTCAAAAGGGCAACTATAATAAAATGAGATATATGGTTAAAAAGAAACTAAAAGGATCGGCTGCAAAGGTTAGGACACTAAATCAGGCATGAACGTTATTAAAAAATGCCATCTTGGAAACCCAGTCTAGATGCATTCCACATATTTTTAAAGATGGAAAGAAAAGAAAATGTCAGCCACTACGGTTAAAAGGTGAAGTAAAAGAGGCCATTACAGCCAAAAGATTATCCTTCAAAGAATGAAAAAAGAGACCCAAATGAAGAAAATAAGAAGCAACATAAGCACTGGCAAGTCAGATGCAAAGCATTAATAAGGCTAAAAGAGAATATGAGGAGAAACTTGATGCAGAGGCTAAAACTCACTGTAACAACATTTTCAGGTACATCAGAAGCAGAAAAGCCTGCAAGCGAATCCATGGGACCGTTAGATCACGAAGGAGCAAAAGAAATGCTCAGGGAGGACAAGGCCATAGTGCAAAAACTGAATGCTTTTCTTCTGTCTTTGTGGAAGAAGATGCAAGAGATCTGCCTGTACCGGAAATAGTTTTCAAGGGTGATGATGCAGAGGAACTGAAAGAAATCTCGGTGAACCTGGAAGATGTATTAGCCTAATTGACAAATTAAAGAGTAGTAAATCATCTGGGCTGGATGGCATACATCCAAGGGTGCTCAAGCAACTCAAGCATGAAGTTTCTGATCTGCTGTTAGTAATATGTAACCTGTCGTTAAAATCATCCATGGAGGATGCCCAATGTGACGCCAATTTTTAAAGAGGGTTCTAGGGAAGATCCAGGAAATTGTAGACCGGTAAGCCTGATATCGATGCTGGGCAAAATAGAAGAAACTATTATAAAGAATAAAATTACAGAACACGTAGACAAACATGGTTTAATGGGACAAAGTCAGCATGGGTTCAGCTGAGGGAAGTCTTGCCTCACCAATTTGCTTCATTTCTTTGAAGGCGTGAATGAACATGTGGATAAAGGTGAGCCGGTTGTTGTAGTGTATCTCCATTTTCAGAAAGCTTTTGATAAAGTTCCTCAAGACAGACTCCTGAGAAAATTAAAGAGTCATATGATAGACAGAGGTCTCGGGTTTCGGCACCAGTCAGGATTCCGTTCTCACAAAGTCCCCACCCTTGTAATGTCATTCTCCTTTCCTGTGTCACAGTATCTTGTCTTTCTCCTCATCAGGTGCCTTGCCCCCTTCACGTGGTAAATAGTTCTGCAGCCTAAAAGTCTCCAAATAGCCTCTATGAACACACTCATCGTAAACACTGAATTGCATGACTCATTATCTTTCAATTATTTGGCCAGAGGTTTACATGCTTGTTTGTGCTGAGCACCAAATGGCCTTGTTTATTTCTTTGTAATTTATAGAAGAAAAAGTATCTCCACACCTTACCGTCTGTAGATTAAGATTAGTCTTTATATTAAATATAACCAGCACTGGAAATGCATGATCTATAACTTCATAATTGCACCTCCACTAACAAAGGCAAGGTTCTGGTGTGGATTAGAGCTATTTAACATATTTATAAATGATATGGAAATCGGAACAAGTGAGGTGATTAAATTTGCAGATGATACAAAACTGTTGAAGGTTGTTAAAACATGTGCGGACTGTAAAATATTGCAGGAAGACCTTAGGAAATTGGAA
The DNA here is from genome assembly GCF_901765095.1 of Microcaecilia unicolor. Taxonomy (NCBI): domain Eukaryota; kingdom Metazoa; phylum Chordata; class Amphibia; order Gymnophiona; family Siphonopidae; genus Microcaecilia; species Microcaecilia unicolor. The sequence continues at coordinate 27,796 of NW_021963078.1, read as the reverse complement.
GATTGGGCATCCAAATGGCAGATGAAATTTAATGTGGACAAATGCAAGAATAATCCAAATCATAGTTACCTGATGCTAGGGTCCACCTTGGGGGTCAGCATTCAAGAAAAAGATTTGGGTGTCATTATAGATAATACGCTGAAATCTTCTGCTCAGTGTGCGGCGGCAGTCAGAAAAGCAAACAGGATGCTAGAAATTATTAGGAAAGGGATGGTGAATAAGACTGAAAATACTATAATGCCTTTGTATCGCTCCTTGGTGCGGCTGCACCTTGAGTATTGCATTCAGTTCTGGTCCCCATATCTCAAAAAAGATATAGCGAATTAGAAAAGGTTCAAAGAAGAGCGACCGAAATGATAAAGGGGATGGAACTCCTCTCGAATGAGGAAAGGCTAACGATGCTAGGGCTCTTCAGCTTGGAAAAGAGATGGATGAGGGGAGATATGATTGAGGGCTACAAAATCCTGAGTGGTGTAGAACGAGTAGAAGTAAATCGATTTTTTACTCATTCCATAATCATTTCAAAAGTACAAAGATTAGTTACATGGAGCAAGTTACATGGAAATACTTTTAAAACAAACAGAAGGAAATATTTTTTCACTCAAAGAATAGTTAAACTCTGGAACTGTTTGCCAGAGGATGTAGTACCAGTGGTTAGTGTATCAGGGTTTTAAAAAGGTTTGGACAAATTCCTGGAGGAAAGTCCATAGTCTGTTATTGTGACAGACATGGGAAGCAATTGCTTGCCCTGGGATTTGTAGTATGGAGTGTTGCCATGATTTGGGTTTCTGACAGGTACTTGTGACCTTGCTTGGCCACTGTTTGGAAAACAGTATACTAGGCTAGATGGACCATTTTACCCTATATGGCTACTCATGTGGTTAGTGCAGTGGACTCTGATCCTGGGGAGCTGGGTTCAATTCCAACTGCAGCTCCTTGTGACTCTGGGCAAGTCACTTAACCCTCCATTGCCCCTGGTACAAAATAAGTACCTGAATATATGTAAACCGCTTTAAATGTAGTTGCAAAAACCTCAGAAAGGCGGTATATCAAGTCCCATTTCCCTTTCCCCCCTCACAGGCTTCTGCTTCCGTTGTATCTGAAAAACGTGTTAATATGAGGTTTTGTCTCTGCAGCAAGGTTTTCTTCTTATTCTCTTTTAGCCTTTGTGATCAATGCTTTGCATCTTGTTTGACAGTGCTTATGCTGCTGCTTTTTTTTATTATTCGGATCCTTTTTCCATTCTTTGAAGGGTGCTCTTTTGGCTCTAATAGCCTCTTTCACTTCACCTTTTAAACTACGCTGGCTGTCGTTAACCCTTCTTTCCGCCTTTGTGAATACGTGGAATACATCAGGACTGGGCTGCCACGCTAGTATTTTTAAACTGTGTCCGTGTCTGTTTTAATGTCCTAACCTTTGTGGCTGACCCTTTTAGCTTCTTTTTAACCGTTTTCCTCATTTTGTCATAAGTTGCCCTTTTGAAAATTAAATGCTGGTACAGTAGACTTCTTTAGTGACCTCACTCCAGAAATCAACTCAAATTTTATCAAGTTATATGTTTCCCAGCGATCCAGCACTGTTACCTCTCTTACCATGCCCTGCATTCCACTAAGGATTATATCTAAAATAGCTCCCCCTCTTGTTGGTTCTTGGACCAGTTGCTGCAAGAAGCAGTCATTCATTACATCTATGAATTTTACCTCCCTACCGCTTCCTGATAGAGAGCCTGCCTTGCACCACGATGTAAAGGTACGCCAAATCCTGGCGTAAGTAGTAGAAGTAGAGCGCTTCCTCGCTCTCAGCATAGTGACGATGACCTTGTCTGAGATAAAGCATTTATCCAGTTAGTATTGAGGTAATTGAAATCACCTATTCCATTTCATCAAGCAGATCAATCCATAGACTGGTGGGTTGTGTCCATCTACCAGCAGGTGGAGATAGAGAGCAATCTTTTGCCTCCCTATATGTGGTCATGTGCTGCCGGAAACTCCCCAGTATGTATCTCAGCAGGTGTGTGGTCGCATAGCAGCAGCTCTGGCTAGGTCTCCAAGCCTAATTGTTTAGGTTTTGTTGAGTACCTGGGGTTGAGGGCTCTTCGTGAGCAAGGGCAGACCTGGCGGTGCCAGGTCCCTCCTTTTCTCCCACCTCCCGCTGGCTCGGTTAAAAAAAAAAAAAAAATTATTTTTTAAAACGTTCAAAAAGGACGTCCATTTGCAGCTGCTCACTGGAACAAGTCGTCGCAGCTCGGAGCAAGAAGCAGGTAATTTTTACCTTTTACTAGCGGGCAGGGGGTTCCCCAAACGGTCTCCACGTGGCTATGGCCTCTGATGGCAAGGGCGCGAAAAGACGCTCCCCGGAACGCGTTCGCGCGCCTAGCGGGGAAGCGGGGGGCTCGAAGGTGGAGTCGCCCTTTTTGGACACCCTTTTGGAGCCGGGAGAGTTCACCGGTTTTTTCCCCGGCGCGGCGGCCTTTCCCGCCTTAGGTGCCCATCCCCCGCTGGCCGCCCTCCCGCTCGTGACCGGCCACACAGCTCGGTCGGCTTCTTCTTGGGCCACCCTCGAGATGAGAGACGTTACCAGCTTGGTCGCCCTTGAATCGGGCGACAGTAAGAAGTCGGCAAAATTAAAACGCCCTTCTTCCCCACGAGGCTCCTTCTCAGAGTTTCGTGCCGGACGCCATTTTGGACATGCATTGCGCCTCTCCGATCTTGGGATTGCAGGTTGAGAGCGCCTCTAGGGCCGCGGCGCAAGCTGCAGAAATGCACAGGCTAGGGAGTTTCTCCCCTGAGTTCATTTTGCTGCTGCATCAGGCTTTTCTTATGCAAAACGCGGCCCCCGCTCCCTTGTCTGATAAGAGTGAGGAGGCCTCTGTGCGCAAACGCCGTCGGGTGGATTTTCAGCCACTAGGGGACTCGGTCTCCTCGGATGTGGATGACTGCAGCGTGTCTGAGTTCTCCCAGAGATCCTTTGCGGACTCTATGGAAAAGACTGACCCTCGCTCGGATGGAGCAGATGACCCCTCCGCGGCGCGCCTTTTTCGCTCGGAGGATTTGCCTAACCTGCTAGGGCAGGCCTTGAGCATTTTGAAGATTGCCTCTCCGGAGGAAGGCCCGCTCTCAGCCTCGGCTGGCTCCGCCATTATGCTGGGAACGAAGCGCCCGCCTAGAACCTTCCACGTGCATGAAGCCATGCAGGCCTTAATTTCGGCGCAATGGGATGCCCCGGAAGCAAGCCTGAAAGTAGCCAGGGCTATGTCCCGTCTGTACCCCCTGCCAGAGGGGGAACGGGAAGCCTTTATCTGGCCCACGGTAGATTCCTTAATCACTGCCGTGACTAAGAAAACGGCACTGCCGGTGGAAGGTGGCACTGCCCTGAAAGAAGCTCAGGACAGGAGAATGGAGGCGGCCGCCCTGAGTCTGCAAGCCTCAGTTTGCGGCTCCTATGTGGCCAGGGCATGCCTGACTGTTTTGCAGCGGGCTTCCCCCTCGGACCCTTCCTGGAGGGCGGAATGGCCGACCCTGGAGTCGGGCTTGGCCTACTTGGCAGACTTACTGTATGATGTTTTGAGCGCCTTGGCCAAAGGTATGGCCCAGACGGTCTCTGCACGGCGGTGGCTCTGGCTTAAGCATTGGTCGGCTGACCATGCCTCTAAATCTCACCTAGCCAAGCTGCCTTTTAAAGGTAAGCTGCTCTTTGGGGACGAGCTGGACAAGATCGTGACTGAGCTCGGCACGTCCAAGGGCAAGAGGTTGCCGGAGGGCAGGACTCGGGCCAGCAGTGCTCGCCCTGGTTCCTCCAAGGGCCGGTTCCAGGACACCCGTCGGTACCGCCCGGGCAAGTCGGGCTCCTCTGCCTCTGCTTCCTTCAAACGGAACTTCTCCCCCAAGCAGCATTCCTTTCGCAGGGACCGCCGACCCGGAGGTTCGTCCTCCGGCCCTCCCCCAGGGTCGCGTACCCAATGACGGGGACCTGGTCCATGGCCCAGTGCAGATAGGAGGAAGGTTGTCCTCATTCCTGGGCGAGTGGACCAGGGTAACGTCAGACGCTTGTGTTCTGGAAGTCATCAGAGAAGGCTACAAGCTGGAGTTCTGCCGGCCCTTGAGAGACGGGTTTATAAACTCTCTCTGCAAGTCCCAGGTCAAAGCAGCTGCCGTACAGCAGACTTTGAACAACCTGATCTGCCTGGGCGCGGTGGTCCCGGTACCAGTAGATCAACTTGGCAAGGGGCGTTACTCCATTTACTTTGTGGTGCCAAAGAAAGAAGGTTCTGTTCGACCTATTCTCGACCTCAAGGGAGTCAATCGGGCCTTGAAGAAAGGGGAATTCCTGGCATCCTTGAACATCAAGGAAGCTTACTTACATATTCCCATCTGGCCTCCTCATCAGCGCTTCCTGCGCTTCACAGTCCTGGGCCGACACTTCCACTTCAGAGCCCTCCCTTTCGGGTTGGCCACTTCTCCAAAGTGATGGTGGTCATCACGGCTTACCTCCGGCCCCCTTTTATGCAGAGTGTGGGAAGGCTACGGACAGGATGATTGCTCTTCTGAGCTCCCTGGGATGGGTCATCAACTGGGAGAAAAGTCAGCTGCGCCCGACTCAGTCCCTGAAGTACTTGGGAGTCCGATTCGACACCCTAGCGGGCAGAGTGTTCCTGCCGGACAACCGGAGCGGCAAGCTTTGGGCCCAGGTGGACCAGTTCCTATCAGCCTCCACTCTTCGAGCGTGGGACTATGTGCAGCTCCTGGACTCCATGACAGCCACGATGGAAGTAGTGCCCTGGGCCAAGGCCCATATGAGATCCCTACAGCACTCCCTGCTGCGGCGGTGGACTCTAGTATCAGAGGATTACGCTGTACACCTTCCTTTGGATCCAACGGTGCGCAAGGCGCTGGATTGGTGGCTGAGGCCAGACAAACTGTCCCCCTCACAGTCCCGGAGTGGGTGGTCGTCACGACGGATGCCTGCTTGACGGGCTGGGGAGCCCACTGCCTGGGGAGGACCTGCAGAGGCAAAACAGACTATCAACCTCCCGGTCCTGGTGCTGAGGCCAGTACGGGTCCTGTCCGACAATGCCACGGCAGTGGCATATGTCAATCGCCAGGGAGGTACCAGGAGTGCTCCTCTAGCCAAGGAGGCCAAGAAGCTATACCTGTGGGCGAAAGCGAATCTGGAACAGCTGTCGGCGGCCCACATTGTGGGAGTCATGAATGTCAAGGCGGACTTTCTGAGTCGCCATACTCTGGATCCAGGAGAGTGGCAGCTGTCGGCTCGGGCATTCTTGGACATCACGAGGCACTGGGGCCCGCCAAGCCTGGATCTGATGGCATCCTCGGCCAACTGTCAAGTGCCACGGTTCTTCAGCAGAGGACGGGACTCTCGTTCTCTGAGAGTCGATGCTCTTCTCCAGCAGTGGCCAACATAGGAGCTCCTCTACGTGTTCCCGCCCTGGCCCATGATGGGCAGAGTGCTAGGCCGGGTGACAAAGCATCCGGGCCGGGTAATCCTGATGGGTCTGGATTGGCCCAGATGTCCCTGGTATGCGGACTTAATCAGGCTCGCAGTGGACGGCCCTCTGAGGCTGCCAGCGGAGCGGGGCCTCTTCCATCAGGGTCCCGTGGTGATGGATGATCCCTCCCCCTTTGGTCTTACGGCCTGGCTCTTGAGCGGAAGCAGCTGAGGAAGAAGGGCTTCTCAGACAAGGTCATCGTCACTATGCTGAGAGCGAGGAAGCGCTCTACTTCTACTACTTACGCCAGGATTTGGCGTACCTTTACATCGTGGTGCAAGGCAGGCTCTCTATCGCCCTCCACTGCTCCAATATCGTCAGTGTTGGCATTCCTGCAAGAGGGTCTGGAGAAGGGCCTGTCACTCAGTTCCCTGAAAGTCCAAGTGGCGGCTTTAGCTTGCTTCAGGAGCCGCCTGAAGGGTGCTTCCCTGGCGTCGCAGCCAGATGTGGTGTGCTTTCTCAAAGGAGTTAATCACCTGCGCCCTCCTCTGCACTCGATAGTGCCTATGTGGAATCTCAATCTGGTGCTTCGGGCCTTGCAGAAGCTGCCCTTTGAGCCCTTGTCGAGGGCATCGCTGAAGGACCTGACGTTGAAAGCGGTCTTTTTGGTAGCCATCGCGTCAGCCAGAAGAGTCTCTCAGATCCAGGCACTCTTGTGTTGAGAGCCGTTCCTGCGGTTCACTGAGGCAGGAGTGTCAATTCGCCCAGTGCCTTCCTTTCTGCCCAAGATTGTTTCTCGCTTCCATGTGAATCAGCAGCTCTGCCTACCCTCCTTTCGCAGGGAGGATTACCCAGAGGAGTACCCTGCTCTCAAATGTCTGGATGTGAGACGAGTCATCATCAGATACTTGGAAGTGACCAATGACTTCCGGAAGTCGGATCACCTGTTCGTGCTGTTCGCAGGCCCTTGTAAGGGTCTGCAGGCATCTAAACCTACCGTGGCACGGTGGGTCAAGGAGACGATTGCAGCAGCTTATGTGGCTGCGGGGAAGATTCCGCCTATTCAGCTGAAGGCCCACTCTACTAGAGCACAAGCAGCATCGATGGCAGAGTCCAGATCCGTCTCCTTGGAAGAGATTTGTAAAGCGGCAACTTGGGCGTCGGCTCATACCTTCTCGCGGCATTACCGCTTGGATGTGGTTGCTCGGGCCGAGGCCTGGTTTGGAGCTTCCGTGTTACGTTCAGGGATTTCCATGTCCCGCCCTGGGTGAGTACTGCTTCGGTACATCCCACCAGTCTATGGATTGATCTGCTTGATGAAATGGAAGGTAAAATTATGTATCATACCTGATAATTTTCTTTCCATTAATCATAGCAGATCAATCCATAGTCCCCCCCCAGATATCTGTATTGTTTGTTGTTCTGGTTATATTTCAGGTTCCAGTGTATTCTTCAGTTCCTGTTCAGGAGAACTTCATGTTCAAGTTCTTCCAATTGGTTTTTCCTCGAGTTGAAACGATTCTGTGTTACAGTGAGCTGCTGCATTCCTCTCCCCCCGTTTCGGCGGTGGCTGGATTGGTAACTAAATTATGCCGGCGCTCCCTCCCGCTTCGTGCGGCAGTAGGGTAGCTTTGTATCCCTCCCACTTCGGCGGTGTTTGGGGTAAGCCAGTTCCTCCCGCGGTTGCGGTAGCAGGATAAGCCAGATCCCCCCCGCATCGGCGGGTGTGGTGTCCCTACCCCACTCCGCGGGGATGAACTGGACGGATTCCCCTCCCCCGCTTCGGCGGTGGTGAGCTGGGCAGAGTGTCCCTTTGTGGGTGTAATTCTCTAAGTGCTGAGTCCTGCGGATGGAGCTTTGATATCGACATACTGAGGAGTTTCCGGCAGCACATGACCACATATAGGGAGGCAAAAGATTGCTCTCTATCTCCACCTGCTGGTAGATGGACACAACCCACCAGTCTATGGATTGATCTGCTATGATTAATGGAAAGAAAATTATCAGGTATGATACATAATTTTACCTTATTATAATGTTGCCCAATTTGCCAGCTTTCCTAATGTGTGTAAATATTTCTTTTTTCCGTCTGTTCATTCTGTCCTGGCAGACATAATATGAGAACATAAGAGTAGCCATACTGGATCAGACCAATGGTCCATCTAACCCAGTATCCTGTTTTCCAAAGAGTGGCCAAGCCAGGTCACAAGTACTTGGCAGAAACCCAAATCATGGCAACACTCCATACTACAGATCCCAGGGCAAGCAGTTGCTTCCCATGTCTGTCTCAATAGCAGACTATGGGCTTTTCCTCCAGGAATTTGTCTAAACCTTTTTTAAACCTAGATACACTAACCATTGTTACCACATCCTCCGGCAAAGAGTTCCAGAGTAAAAACATATTTGCTCCTATTTGTTTTAAAAGTATTTCCATGCAACTTCCTCGAGTGTCCCCTAGTCTTTGTAGTTTTGGAACGAGTAAACCATCATAAGTACGTAAGTATTGCCATACTGGGAAAGACCAAAGGTCCATCAAGCCCAGCATCCTGTTGCCAACAGTGGCCAATTCAGATCACAAATACCTTCCAAGATCCCAAAAAAGTACAAAACGTTTTATACTGCTTATCCCAGAAATAGTGGATTTTCCCCAAGTCCATTTAATAATGGTCTATGGACTTTTCCTTTAGGAAGCTATCCAAACCTTTTTTAAACTTCTCTAAGCTAACCGCCTTTACCACATTCTCTGGCAATGAATTCCAGAGTTTAATTACACGTTGAATAAAACTTTTCTCCGATTCGTTTTAAATTTACTACATTGTAGCTTCATCGCATGCCCCCTAGTCCTAGTATTTTTGGAAAGCGTGAACAGACGCTTCACATCTACCCGTTCAACTCCACTCATTATTTTATAGAACTCTATCATATCTCCCCTCAGCTGCCTTTTCTCCAAGCTGAAGAGCCCTAGCTGCTTTAGCCTTTCCTCATAGGGAAGTCGTCCCATCGCCTTTATCATTTTCGTCGCCCTTCTCTGCACCTTTTCTAATTCCACTATATCTTTTTTGAGATGCGGTGACCAGAATTGAACACAGTATTCGAGGTGCGGTCACACCATGGAGCAGTACAAAGGCATTATAACATCCTCATTTTTGTTTTCCATTCCTTTCCTAATAATACCTAACATTCTATTTGCTTAGCCGCAGCAGCACAGCAGAAGGTTTCAACGTATCATCAACGATGACACCTAGATCCCTTTCTTGGTCCGTGACTCCTAACATGGAAGCTTGCATGACGTAGCTATAATTTGGGTTCCTCTTTCCCACATGCATCACTTTGCACTTGCTCACATTAAACGTCATCAGCCATTTAGATGCCCAGTCTCCCAGTCTCGTAAGGTCCTCTTGTAATTTTTCACAATCCTCCCGCGATTTAACGACTTTGAATAACTTTGTGTCATCAGCATATTTAATGACCTCACTAGTTACTCCCATCTCTAGGTCATTTATAAATATGTTAAAAAGCAGCGGTCCCAGCACAGACCCCTGGGGAACCCCAGATTTACTTCTACTCATTCTACACCACTCAGGATTTTGTAAACCTCAATTATATCTCCCTTACCAATGTACTCTTTCCCTTCACACATGGAATTTCTGTCCACAAAGATACCACACTGCTGTTTCATGTAGAGTATAAATTTTGTTTGACTCAATTCCCTCTTTATGTTTAAATCTTTTTTATTAATAGAAATCCATAAAACACGTACACAGTATAATGTCAAGCATTCCATGCTAATACACATGTAGCTGCCATTCTTCCTGTGGTCACAAGTAGCTTTAACACTAATAATGAACAATTTGTATGGAAATCAACATGTCTCATAACATCCACAAATGCAAGACCATATTCAACAGATGGGACAACATTATATCCTCAAAACTTTTATTTTTCTCACCATATTCCCCCCTCCCCTTCCATCCCACTCCCCCTTGCCTTCTAAACGTCAATTTCCCTCCCCCCCCCCATACCCCTTCCTCACCCCCTCCCTGCCCTCCCACTCAAATCCTAATCTCAGTTAACCGGAGTGCGAGCTTCTTAGCCTCATTCCCTCTTGTTAAAACGCCCCAAGATGAGTTTACAAATTATTAACAATAAAACTCCTACCTCTCGGACTCATTATTTGTAAATAAGAATCCCAAATGGACAAAAACTGTTTCTTAAGTCTTAAAGTGCCTTTTTGTGTCTCGAGCTTCCCAAGCCATCAGTTGATGTATTTGGTTCCGCCAATGCCCAAAAGCGGGAGTCTCCGACCCCACCCAATACTGAAGAATTGTTTTCCGGGCCACACCAGGCACAATTTCCTACAGAGCAGCCATCCAGGCCCTTTTAGGCTGCGAAATGCTCCAGGCACATCTAAAAGTAATTGTTCCATGGAACCTTGAATATTTACATCCAACAGATACACCAGAAATCGTAACACCTGTTCCCAGAAACATTGAACTTTCGGACAAGCCCAAAATGCATGATAGTATGTTTGTCTAGGATGACCACATTTGGAGCACTATGAATCCAGGCCCCCTCCCACATGTGCTAAAGACACCTTAGTCATATAGGCTCTCAAAATCACCTGGGCCACACATTCCCTTAACCGCATATCAGATGTTAAAGTGTAGACTTTCAAAGATTTTAAAACATCCCAATTACCTAGCCCCACCCCCGATTCCTCCTCTCATTTGGCCATAACTCCCTCGAATCCTCGGTCGGGACATAATTGAACAAGTGCTTGTGCTAACCCAGAGATGGACAATCCTCGTTCAGAAATCTTTGAAAAAAAGGACCCGAGCTCTACTCATAGCTTAAAGTACAACTTATTCCTGCCCAAAGTCATTATGTAATGTTTTTAATTGTGCATACGCAAACTGTGCTCCCCACCTCATGAAAAAATTTTCCTCCAGAGTTATTAAAGTTTCCATCTCACCTGTGGCTCCCATCACATGTTCCAATTGGTATATCCCCTTTTGTTCCCACTTCTTGATCCAAGCGTTATCCCAACCTGAACAGAACCTTCCATTCCCTCTAATAGGCAACTGAACACCTCAGGGTCCCCACCCAAACGTCCCACTAGAACTCTCCACCCCTCTCTCGGTGAGTTCAAGAGCACACTCCCCCTTACACAGTCAGGCAACTGACTCCGTTTGCAGTGCAACAAATAATAAAGATGATAAGGCGCAAAATGTTCCTTTTCTAGATATAATGGTGTGTAAACGGTTGCCCCCTCAATCCAATCTCCCAGATGACGCAGGAGGCAGGCTTGGTTATATAACTTCAAATCTGGAAGTCCCAGACCTCCTTGCCGCCAATTTCCTATCAATAATGCCATGCGCAGCCTAGGCTTCTTCCCTGCCCAACAAAAAGCACTCACCCATTTATAAAATATTTTCAGGTCTTTCTGTAGAAGACGCAAAGGCAGTACCTGAAGAGTATACAACCACCTTGGGAATTGTACCATCTTTATCAAGCTTATCGGCAAGGACCGCCACTGCTCCAACTTCGTCTTTGTATCTCCTATCAGTTTCCCCACATTAAGCTGATATAAAGTCTTAACATCCATACTCAGATAAATACCTAACTAGCGAAATGAATCCAATGCCCATCTCAAGGAGAACCCCTCTTTCCATTCTTCCTTCACTTGGACCGAGGAAGGCAAAGCCTCTGACTTTCCCAAATTCAATTGTAGACCTGCAAAGTCTCCATACTCTCCAAAGAGTTCTAGAAGAGCCTCCAAGGAACTCCGAGGGCTCTCCAGATGTACCAATATGTCATCTTCAATTCCCTCTTTAACATATTGCACAACCCTCCCCCCTCCAATTTGATCCTCTCTATCAGTGCAATATAATTTGTACCCTAATAACAGTGTCCCATTGATTGTCCTCTTTCCATCAGGTATCTGAGATGCCTTTTATATCTACCTCTTAATTTAGTGCTATATACTCCAACTGATGGTGGTGGGAGGCGGGGCTAGTGCTGGGCAGACTTCTACGGTCTGTGCCCTGAAAAAGACAGATACAAATCAAGGTAAGGTATACACAAAAAGTAGCACATATGAGTTATCTTGTTGGGCAGACTGGATGGACCGTGCAGGTCTTTTCATGCAGTCATCTACTATGTTACATAATATGTAACTCTCCCATCTTATTTTTTAGGCTTCTAGCATTTGTATATAGACACTTCAAATTGTGTCTCATCCTTGCACCTACAAGCTGCTTTGAAGTTGAGTGTAATAATTTGCATCCTTTACTCTGTTCTCTCATTAAACACTCCTGGCTGTTTTTCACCATTGTTGAAACCTCTCGGGATTCCCTAAAGATCCTGTTTCAATAGTGTCCTTCAAAGATATTCCACACTCCTGGGCAACTGTCAGCTCCCCCCCCCCCCCCCCCCCCATTTTAGTTTAAAAACTACTCTATCTCCTTTTTACAAGTTAGCGCCAGCAGTCTAGTTCCATTTTGGTTCAGGTGGAGTCCATCCTTTCGGAACAGGCTCCCCCTTTCCCAGAATGTTGCCCAGTTCCTAAGTAATCTAAATCCCTCTTCCCTGCACCATCGTCTCAACCACAGGCAATGAATATACCATCTAAATTACCTAAAAACATTCTTATTAAAAATAAAACAAAAGAAATTTTCCTGAAAATTTTCTGGACACGGAGGAGGAAGTGACGTCACGGGAGCAATGGCAGCATAAATGCTGAGCTCCTGTCTGCCCATAGCAAAATAGAGCGATTCCCTACTGTAATCAAAAATAAAAAAAATAAAATAAAAAAAAAACATCTACCGGAGGGTGCAGAGCTTCTGACAGTACAGGTAACAGGAAATCGGGACCGATCCGTTGCCAGTAGCGAACTGTGAAGTTTTGCCCCGGGCGATACGGAGAGGCGGAGGAGTGGCGGAGGGAGAAATATCCATTGGCTCCGAGCTAAGCAGGCGAAAAGAGCACGGGAGAGCAGACCCATCAGCACGAGGGAAAAACAAAAAATTGAATAGCAACAAGGGAGAAAACAGAAGCGATGGAGCCCAGCGCTACGACGCCGAGCCTCTCCCAATTCGCATATGCGGGAGCCACGAGGCAGAACAATATGGCGGCCAGTGGAGAAGAAATTGCAGCAAGCGGGGACCGAAAACGCAACCCCTCGACTGAAGATATGTTTCCGACCCCAGACCAAGTGAGTCAAGAGGAGGAGTCCCTCCCAGAACTAAGAACTTTGCTGAATGAAATTCGCTCTGATTTAAAAGCTATGCGAGCTGACTTAGCTATGATGGGGGCAGATCTCAGAAGTGAAATCAAAGAACTTGGGCACAGAGTGGAGGAAACAGAGAATAGACTGGAGGAACAGGGGGAGAACATGGGGGTTCTGGACCGGAGAGTGCAAGATATAGACCTGGGGCATGAAGCACTAGCTGACAAGATTGAAGACTTGGAGAATCGCAGCCGACGGAGCAACCTCCGATTTCGGGGGTTGCCGGAATCACCCACTTACCAAGACACAGAAAAGGTGGTACAACAGATAGTATGTGCATTGGTGGCAACTCCCGAACAGCCCCTGGAACCCGAGCAAGTTCTATTGGACAGAGCTCACAGAGCCCTTGGGGCTACAAGAAACAGCCTTCCCAAAGATCTGATTGCCTGCTTCCGGGATTATAAGCTGAAGGAGCGAGTTCTTCAAGCAGCACATCAAAAGCAAGATTTTAAATGGAACACGTACAAAATCGAGATCTATCAGGACCTGGCGGCAGCAACGCTGAGGAGGAGAGCAGACCTGAAACCAGTCACCAGGAGATTAAGGGAGATGGGGCTTCAGTACAGATGGAGGCACCCATTTGCCCTGGTATTCTATAAAGATGGGAGACAACATCAGGTAAAAACGCTAGCAGAAGCACGGGAACTGCTACCCGAAGATATTTCAGCAACAGCATCCACGGATGTGGAAACGAGGCGCTCTCAGACGAACCTGAGAACTTATCCGAAGTGGCAGCGAGTAGGCCGCAAACGCCTGCAACGCCAGCAGTCAGCTGGACGCCTCACTTGAACATAAATAACAAGGGTAATGTCAAGGACTGATATATTCAGTGGTTGATATGGTTAGAGATACAGCTCTGTTTGGGGGAGTATAGCATATAAGGGAAATTGGGACTCTGGAAGATCAAACGGGGAGAGGGAGGCAAGTAGGTAAGGGGAAAGAGCAAAGGGAAATGTTAGAAATATATAAAGATTGGAGGGGGGGAATCAAAAATGGTAATATCTAACCAGAGATGGGCAAAGGGGATCACTTCCTCTCTACAAAGCACCGTTTTTATTTTGAGATGAAACGGGTGCTCTGGATTCGGGAAGGGGAGATGGGAGGGGGTGGGAAGTTCAGAGGGGGGAGCAGGGGGAAGATACACCTTAGGGGTAAATCTCAGGATGGGGGGGGGAGGGAAAAAAGGGGGACAAGATGTTATGATGTTACAATATGGTGTTAAATATGTTGAAGGTTTATTATTACAAGTTGTAAAATGTTTAAATGTATAACACTAAATGTAAGAGGCCTCAATACACCGCAGAAATGTAGACAGGTGTTTAGAGAATTGACCCGACAAAAGTCGGATGTGGTGTTTCTCCAGGAGACCCACCTGAGAAAAAATCATGAACACCTGATGAAACATAAGAGATACCCCACTGTTCAATGTGCTTCCAATAGGGCGAATAAAAAAACGCAGGGAGTCCTGATAGCTTTGTCGGGATCCCTCCCATGGCAAGTACATACTACAGTGAAAGATAAAATGGGACGATATATATTGATGACAGTGTCACTATATAATAAGCAATATACTCTAGTGTGCATGTATGCCCCTAACGTGGGGCAGAGTGAATTTTTAGATATAGTGGAAAAGGTGATAAAGGAAAATATACAAGGAGAATTGTTGGTGGGAGGTGATCTTAATCTTACGATAGATCCTAAATTGGACAATTCAGGAGGGAGGGTAGAATATGCAAAAACAGATAGGAAAGCCCTCATAAAGTGGATGGCCCGATGGGACCTAGTAGACATATGGAGAGAGAGACATGGGACGGAGAGAGATTATTCCTTTTTCTCACCCAAACATAATACCTATTCAAGGATTGATTATTGGCTGGGAGGCAGAGGGCTGAGAAATGCTATCAAATTAGTGGAGATAGAACAATGTAGCTGGTCTGACCACTCGATGGTGCTATTGGAGGTGATGGGAGAGGGAGGGAAAACAAAGAAGAGAAGATGGCGCCTAAATGAAACACTCTTGATGGACCCACAGAGTGTCCTAGAAATAGAAAACAATATAAGAGAATACATACAGTTCAATGATAATGAAGAGGTTAAACCGACCAGTTTATGGGAGGGTCTGAAAGTAGTTATTAGGGGCCAATGTATAGCGAAGCAAGCATATATCAATAAGAAAAAAGCAGAGGCAGAAACTAATTTACGGAAACAAATAACGAATCTAGAGAACATACATAAGAAAGACCCAACAGATAGTAAAAAAACAGAAGAAATACGCCAACTTAAAGCTCAACTTAATGAAATACAACTGGGGGATATAGCCCGACAATTAGAACAAGTACAGCAGGAGTACTATGAATTTGGAAATAAAGCAAGCAGATTACTGGCTAATAAGCTTAAAAAGCAGGCACAGCGCAATTATATACATGGCATACGCAACCTCTCAGGGGAGCTAATAACACAAACAGAGGAAATTGCAGAGGTATTTTGGGATTTCTATAATCAGCTATATCAAGCAGAACAAGATACATCAAGGGAGGACATGGAACAATACGTGCGGGACCTGGGGATGATTAGAGTCACGGGAAGGGAGCATGAAGCGCTATCAAAGGTCATAACACTAGAAGAGATAGAAGAAGCAATAGCAGATTTGCCAAACAACAAATCCCCCGGGCCAGATGGCTTCCCTTCTAGATTTTATAAAAAATTTGCAAAAATACTAGCCCCTGTACTACTGAAAGCTATTGCCACCTTCGAGGAGGCACAGGAGCTGCCATACTCATGGAGGATGGCTGAAGTGACCATACTCCTAAAGCCAGGTAAAGACCCGTCGCAGTGTGGCTCCTACCGGCCAATATCTCTCCTGAACACGGACTATAAAATTTTTACTAAAATAATGGCACGCCGCCTACAGGAGGTAATGCCACGACTAATACATGAAGACCAAACTGGCTTCATTAGGGGTCGTCAAACACATGATAATACTCGGACACTGTTACACATCATACAACAAATACAGGATGAAAAAACACCAACAATAATATTCTCAGTAGATGCCGAAAAGGCATTTGATCGTGTAGATTGGGAGTTTCTATTTACAGTAATACGTCAGATAGGTATAGAGGGACGATTTATGACATGGCTGCGCCTATTATACGCGAAACCGATGGCGGTATTAAAGATAAATGGGACACATACTAATATACTAGAGCTGCACAGAGGCACAAGGCAGGGATGTGCAATATCCCCATTATTATTCGCAATATCAATCGAGCCACTAGCTAGGATAATACGGACACACAAAGATATAAGGGGAGTAGTACGGGGGCAAAGGGAACATAAAATAATGCTTTTTGCCGATGACGTTC
Source organism: Microcaecilia unicolor (assembly GCF_901765095.1). Classification (NCBI taxonomy): domain Eukaryota; kingdom Metazoa; phylum Chordata; class Amphibia; order Gymnophiona; family Siphonopidae; genus Microcaecilia; species Microcaecilia unicolor. Next base: position 11,697 of record NW_021963078.1, on the reverse strand, counting down.
TCCTGACATTAACTCATCCATTACAATCAATACAAGAGACAATGAAGGTGATGACAAACTATGGAAGGGTCTCAGGATTTAAAATTAACATAAATAAATCAGAAATACTAAATCTCTCAACACCACCTAGAGAAATACAAGAGATAACAGATAAGTTTCCATTCGCATGGGCAAATAAGTCAATTCGCTATCTAGGGATACAGATTACGCCGGAAATAGGGGGATTATATCAAGCAAATTACCCCAAAAAAATCAAAGAACTGTTTGAGGAAGTGGACAGATGGGAAGGGCTTACTATAACATGGCTGGGAAGAATCCATGCTATAAAAATGATAATCTTACCAAAGATATTATACTTGTTCATGGCCATACCGATACCTATTCCACAAAAGTTCTTCCAACAATTAAATAGGAAAATGTTTGCTTACATCTGGAGGAAGCGACCCCCCAGGGTAAATAGGGATATGATGTTTCAGCTGCCCGTGGAAGGGGGAATGGGAGTACCAAATTTCCACCTATATTATCAGGCAGCTCAACTAAGAATATTAGCGGAATGGACTCCTAGAAATAATAAAAAATGGCTACACTGGGAACGTTCATGGTTGAGTACCCGTTATATAGGAGATATACTTTGGAGGAAGGGGACTGAAATTATGTCTCTAACTAGGGGAGTGCCAGTGGGGATTGGCCTCTTACTGGAGACATGGTTACGGATACGACGAAAAATGTTTCCGGAGAGGAGATATTTTTTACAAATGACTATATGTGGGGCTCCAGGGTTTCCGTTAGGAGAATCAGATAGTGTATACAAAAATTGGGCCCGTAAGAGATTATATATGTTAGGCCAGATATGGAATAATGGAGAAATTAAAACTTTTGAAGAATTAAAAGAAGAATATGAGTTGGAAGAAAGGGATATGATATATTATCATAGCCTGCGGAATTATATAAAAAGACGGGCAGGGGAAGAACTGGAACTTACAGAAACAGCGCTAGAAAAGGCAATTAAGGGAGGAGGGGGCAAAGGGGGAGTGTCACGATTATATAAGGCACTATTAAAAATGTCCAACCCTCAAGATCATTATATGAGACGATGGGAGGGGGCCTTACAACAAACCTTTTCAAGAGAAGGTTGGATGAGGGGACTCAGATATTTATTGAAGGCCTCTATCACTCAGGCAGTGGCTGGGAATGGTTATAAAATATGGTACTGGTGGTACTATACACCAGATAGACTACAAAAAATATACCATAAGATATCACCGAACTGCTGGAGGGAATGTGGAAATAGAGGTACATTTATGCATATATGGTGGGAATGTCCCAAGATACAGGCATTTTGGTCCCAAATTCGGGCAATGGTATACCAAATCACAAAGATAGAATATCCAAATCGGGCGGAGTATTGTCTTTTGCTCTTCCGACCGGGAAGATGTAAGGTACACCAACATAAAATGGCTAGCCAGATTTTTGCAGCAGCCAAAATGACAGTGGCAAGGGCATGGAAACAGATAGAGGTACCACATATTCAAGTAGTAAAGCATAAACTCGATTATCTGCATCAGATGGCGAAACTGACCGCACTGAGAAAAGGTCAATTACATAGGTTTCAACAAATTTGGCAACCTTATGAGCAGATGAAAGAAACATGTAAAACACCACACTAAGAAAGGAGAGGGGGGGAGAAATGGGGGAAGGTTTGTTAAGAGTTTATTTGCAAATATTGCTATAGAAGAAGAGATAAATATGTTACACATATGCTGAGCGTTGCAAATATGTGGAGATGTATTTAACATGTTAAAAAATAATAAAGAAATTAAAAAAAAAAAAAAAAAAAATTTTCTGGACACATTCTAGGACTGCCAAGTGCGTTTGAATAGTACCCAAAAATCTAATATAATAAAACGCTCCCTCAACGTTCTGAGGACAACGTTCTGAAGTCACTCAGACTCTCTCTCAGAACGGTTCGTAAGTTCGTGGTGGTGAAGCCACTGCGTGACGAAGACTCGCTGCCCCGCCCTCGCGTCAAACGTCATGACGTCGAGGGCGGAAAAAAAAAAACAGCAGCGAAGCGTCAGGGAAGGAGGCGGCGCTCCCGACCTCTAGCCTTCCCTTCGCTGTGTTCCGCCTTCTTCTGACGTCAAGGATGACGTCAAAAGAAGGCGGAACAGAGCGAAGGGAAAGCTAGACGTCGGGAGCGCCGCCTCCTTCCCTGACGCTTCGCTGCCGGAACCGCCACGGAGGTAAATTTAAAATGAAGAAAAAAAACAAAAACGGATGTTGGGGGGAGAGAAGAGGGTGGCCAGTAGTAGTAGTAGTAAGGGCAGGGGAGAAACGATAGCATGGATGCGAAGGGGGGGGGGGAAGAGGGCGGCCCAGGCTGGAACATGGGAGAGAGAGGAGCATGGATGCGAGGGGGGGGTCATGGAAGGGAGAGAGGGGACTTGCTGGAAAAGGATAAATGGAGGGGGCAGGGGACAGAAGAGCATGGATGTGCATACATTGGGAGGGCAGGGCTCAGGGAGAGAGGGGAATTGCTGGAAAGGGATGAATGGAGGGGGCAGGGGACAGAGGAGCATGGATGGCCATGGATTGGGAGGGCAGGACTCAGGGAGAGGGGAATTGCTGGATAGGGATGAATGGAGGGGACAGATGGGCATGGATGGATAAGGATTGCAGGGCAGGCCTCAGGCAGAGAGGGAAAATGCTGGATAGGGAAAAATGGAGGGGCCAGGTGACAGAGGAGCATGGATGGCCATGGATTGGAAGGGCAGGACTCAGGGAGAGGGGAATTGCTGGATAGGGATGAATGGAGGGGACAGATGGGCATGGATGGATATGGATTGCAGGGCAGGCCTCAGGCAGAGAGGGGAAATGCTGGATAGGGAAAAATGGAGGGGCCAGGTGACAGAGGAGCATGGATGGCCATGGATTGGAAGGGCAGGACTCAGGGAGAGGGGAATTGCTGGATAGGGATGAATGGAGGGGACAGATGGGCATGGATGGATATGGATTGCAGGGCAGGCCTCAGGCAGAGAGGGGAAATGCTGGATAGGGAAAAATGGAGGGGCCAGGTGACAGAGGAGCATGGATGGGCATGGATTGGAAGGGCAGGACTCAGGGAGAGGGGAATTGCTGGATAGGGATGAATGGAGGGGACAGATGGGCATGGATGGATATGGATTGCAGGGCAGGCCTCAGGCAGAGAGGGGAAATGCTGGATAGGGATGAATGGAGGGGGCAGGTGACAGAGAAACATGGATAGCCATGGATTGGGAGGGCAGGGCTCAGGGAGAGAGGGGAATTGCTGGAAAAGGATGAATGGAGGGGGCAGGGGACAGATGGCCATGGATTGGGAGGCCACGGCTCACACTCTCTCTCTCATATACAATTTCTTTCTGACTCTCACTCTCACACACTCTGTCTCACACTGTATCACATTCACTCTCTATGTGCCACACAGTCACTCACACACTCGCTTGGTCTCATACACTCACTCTCACAGAGAATCTGTGTCTCACACACACTCTCTCTCTCGCCCACACACACACACACTCTCTCTCACACTGTGTCTCACATACACACTTGCACACACTCTTATTCTCACACACACACTCTCTCACAAACACACTCACACCCAGACTCACTCTCTCTCTCACACACTCACACTTTCACTCTGACTCTCAAACAGTCACTCTCACATACACTCTCCCAAACATAAACACTCCGAGGAAAACCTTGCTAGCGCCCGTTTCATTTCAGTCAGAAACGGGCCTTTTTTACTAGTGTTTAATAAAATCTGAATTATCTATATTCTAAAAGTATGTCTATCATTTATTGCAGGTAAATAACATGAATTGTAAAACATTTGTTGTGCACAGATTAGTTTGTTTCTATATTACATGTCAGGTATTCTAATGTTACCAGTTGCTCTGTTCCAGTTGGTGGATTTTTTTTGAATTGTGATTTATGATTAGTAGAACTGCTTTTCTCATGTTTTGCTGTTCTTTTGGTTCTAGGTTCTGCCATTTATCTATCGTGCCATTGGTTCGAAACATCTGCCCATCAGTAACATCAGCTTTGTTCATTTTGATTCCCATCCAGACCTTCTTATCCCTGTGAATATGCCTGCGGACACAGTCTTTGACAAAGAATCTCTGTTTAGGTAACCCTTAACCTGGGGCATAAAACCAGCTTAGATTTTAAAATTCTTACTCTATGTAAATGAATGGGTCATTTGTTAACTATTTTACTCCAGTGGGCCCTACAGCAGGTAGCTTGCATAACCATTAGCAAATGCCCTTAATGTTTTTATTCCTTGGATAGTAAAATACCTACTCTTTCAGTTTGGATTTTCTTTTCATAGCACATTTGAAGGCCTTTTTAAATATGATTTCTGCGTCGCACTTGGCCGTCTTATGACCAAGAAAAATTAATAGACTGAATCAGCAATAAGATGTGGATGATATATTAGTGACAGTTTGCTTGTTATAACAGCACTGTAATCTTTTCTGATCTTAAACTCTAGGTAACGAACATGCATAATCAGTGCTGATCCTTCAGCATCATCTAAAATTTAAGGTTCCGTGTTAACTAAGCTATGCTTAGTTCTCTTGCCCACATCTCATTGTAACTACTACTACTTAACATTTCTAAAGCGCTACTAGGGTTACGCAGCGCTGTACAATTTCACAAAGAAGGACAGTCCCTGCTCAAAGGAGTTTACAATCTAAAGGACAAGAATGTGCAGTCAATCAATTTGAGGCAGTCTAGATTTCTTGAATAGGGGTATAATAGTTAGGTGCCGAAAGCGACATTGAAGAGGTGGGCTTTGAGTAAGGATTTGAAGATGGGCAGGGAGGGGGCTTGGCGTATGGGCTCAGGAAGTTTATTCCAAGCATAGGGTGAGGCGAGGCAGAAAGGGCGGAGCTTGGAGTTGGCGGTGGTGGAGAAGGGTACTGAGAGGAGGGATTTGTCCTGTGAGCGGAGGTTTCGGGTAGGGGCGTAAGGGGAGATGAGGGTAGAGAGGTAATGAGGGGCTTCAGATTGAGTGCATTTGTAGGTTAGTAAGAGAAGCTTGAACTGTATGCGTTACCTGATCGGAAGCCAGTGAAGTGACTTGAGGAGAGGGGTGATATGAGCATATCGGTCTAGGCGGAAGATAAGACGCGCAGCAGAGTTCTGAACGGATTGAAGGGGGGATAGATGGTTAAGTGGGAGGCCAGTGAGGAGTAGGTTGCCGTAGTCAAGGCAAGAGGTAATAAGAGAGTGGATGAGAGTTCCGGTGGTGTGCTCAGAGAGGAAAGGTTGAATTTTGCTGATGTTATAGAGAAAGAAGCGACAGGTCTTGGCTGTCTGCTGGAAATGCGCAGAGAGGGAGGAGTCGAAGATGACTCCGAGGTTGCGGGCAGATGAGACGGGGAGGATGAGGGTGTTATCGACTGAAATAGAGAGTGGAGGGAGAGGAGAAGTGGGTTTGGGTGGAAAGACAATAAGCTCGATTTTGGCCATGTTCAGTTTCAGGTGGCGGTTGGACATCCAGGCAGCAATGTCGGACAAGCAGGCCGATACTTTGGCCTGGGTTTCCGCAGTGATGTCTGGTGTGGAGAGATAGAGCTGGGTGTCGTCAGCATACAGATGATATTGGAAACCATGAGATGAGATCAAGGAGCCCAGGGAAGAGGTGTAGATTGAAAAAAGAAGGGGTCCAAGGACCGATCCCTGAGGAACTCCAACAGAGAGCGGGATGGGGTGGAGGAAGATCCATGCAAATGTACTCTGAAGGTACGGTGGGAGAGATAAGAGGAGAACCAGGAGAGAACAGAGCCCTGGAACCCAAAAGAGGACAGTGTGGCAAGAAGTAAATTATGATTGACAGTGTCAAAAGCGGCGGACAGGTCAGGGAGGATGAGGATGGAGTATTGACCTTTGGATTTAGCAAGGAACAGGTCATTACAGACTTTAGTGAGTGCCGTTTCTGTCGAGTGTAGAGGACGAAAACAGGATTGAAGCGGATCGAGGATGGCATGAGAGGAGAGAAAATCAAGGCAGCGGCTGTGAACGGCACGTTCAAGTATCTTGGAGAGGAAGGGTAGAAGGGAGATGGGGCGGTAGTTGGAAGGACAGGTAGGGTCTAGTGATTTTTTGAGGAGTGGTGTGACTACAGCATGCTTGAAGGTGTAGGGGACAGTTGCAGTGGAGAGAGAGAGGTTGAGGATATGACAGATGGGGGGGGGGGTGACTGTAGGAGAGATGGTGTTTAGTAAGTTGGTGGGGATGGGAGGAGGCGGCCTTGGTAGGTTGGTTGAGGGAGTGGGTTAAAGGTTGAGGAGGTGGCTTGGTGGTGAATTCAAGGTTGATCTTCTGCACCTTGTCGCGGAAGTAGTCAGCCAGTGATTGAGGAGAGAGTGAAGGGGGGGGGTGTGGGAGTGGAGGGCACTTTGAGGAGGGAGTTAAGGGTGGCGAAGAGATGACGAGGGTTGGAGCCGAGAGAATTAGAGGCATATTTTCAAAGCACTTAGCCTTCCAAAGTTCCATAGGTTTCTATGGAACTTTGGAAGGCTAAGTGCTTTGAAAATATGCCTCTTAGTCAATTGGGTGTAATAGTCCTGTTTGGCAAGGAATAGGGAGGACTGGAAGGAGGATAGCATGAATTTGTAATGAATGAAGTCGGTATGGGTGCGAGATTTCCTCCAGAAGCGTTCAGCAGATCGGGCGCAGGAGCGAAGGTATCGGATGCAAGGGGTCAGCCAGGACTGGGGATTAGTGCGGTTTGTGAGACGGGAGATGGATGGTGCAAGGGTGTCCAGAGCAGAGGAGAGAGTGGCATTGTAAACAGAGACCGCCTTGTCGACAGACTCAGAGGACATGATGGAAGGGAGGAGATTAGAGATACTAGAGGTTAAGGTGGGAGGGTCGACAGCCTGGAGATTCCTGAAAGTGATAACTCTATCACTTGCCCTGTTTGTGGTTCAGAATTAGGCTGTAAGGTGTATAGGGAAAGGACATTCTAACCACGTGTTAATCTTGTATGGCTTTGTATGTTGACAGTGTTTATATTTATTTATATGAACAGATCAAGCCTGGGTTTAGGCACAGACAGTGTAGGCAACTGCTTCTAGGGTCAAATTTCCAAAGGGCTTGGGCACTGTCACTGCTATAGCACCATCTCAGCATGCTGCCACACAGCTCTTATCTTGAAGATTTCTAGAACAGAATTCAACATGGGGGCCTGTGAACTGATGCTCGCAAGCTCTGTGGTGACTCTACCCCTTGCATGGTGTCAGGAAGCCTGTGTCGAAGGAGGAGTTGTGATCAGGCCTTATGCTGGTTTATATTCCAGGAATTTTCAAGATAGCAGTGCAGTGACTGACATTAATTGGAACATGGGAAAAGTGAAGGGGAAATTCTGGGTTGGGGCATGCTCTGGTCATTTCTGAAGATTATGAGGATACTTCTCTTCCTCTCCCAATTGTCTTTTGCCCCCCACTTTGAAATCTGATCCTGGTTTAAATATAATTCCTAAACATCCCTCCAGACCAGCCCAGACTGACGGGTTATGCACTCCTACCAGCAGGTGGAGACTGAGGACCACTACTACTACTACTACTACTATTTAACATTTCTAGAGCGCTACAAAGTGTACGCAGCGCTGTACAAACACAGAAGAAAGACAGTCCCTGCTCAAAGAGCTTACAATCTAATAGACCACTGACTGAGAGACTAATAGACCACTGACTGAGAGAGACTATAACCATTCTGAACTGTTCCCTCACAATGCCAGTATTCTCAGATCTGATAAGTCCACAAAGTTGGTACAAAATAATGGTCACTTGTATTCTGTAAAACTTAAGAGGCTGTTGAATAATATCTGATGATGATTCACTTTAGCAAAGATTTTGATTTCATCCTATTCAATTGGCAATGATCATTGTAATGCATTCTGTCTGGGTCAGATAGATGGATATATTCATTGTGGAAGGAGGTATAGACATTGTCTGCTATAATGCCTTTCCTCTGCCAGCTGCATCAAACTGTTGTTGGTTTTGTATGAAATTTCTCTCCTGATATCACCTATCCAAGTTTAGCAGTTAGTATTTTATGACTTGTGTGATCTCTTAAAGTTAGTGTGTGTCCCTTGATTTCTCTAGGACCAGTGGAAGTTAATAATTGAACTCAAAAATATTAGTACAGTGAGTCACTAAGGAAGGATATAAGCTTTTTGAAAGGGGTTGGTAGGGAAAGGAAACGGAAATGGGACTTGATATACCACCTTTCTGTGGTTTTTGCAACTACATTCATAGCAGTTTACATAGTATATACAGGTACTTATTTGTACCTGGGGCAGTGACTTGCCCAGAGTCACAAGGAGCTGCAGTGGGAATCAAACCCATTTCCCCAGGATCAAAGTCCATTGCACTAACCACTAGGCTACTGGAGGCACTCACTATAAGGCTGCTAAAGCCAACCAGAGATTAGGGTCAAGCCAGTCTTGACATACAGTGGGGGAAATAAGTATTTGATCCCTTGCTGATTTTGTAAGTTTGCCCACTGACAAAGACATGAGCAGCCCATAATTGAAGGGTAGGTTATTGGTAACAGTGAGAGATAGCACATCACAAATTAAATCCGGAAAATCACATTGTGGAAAGTATATGAATTTATTTGCATTCTGCAGAGGGAAATAAGTATTTAATCCCTCTGGCAAACAAGACCTAATACTTGGTGGCAAAACCCTTGTTGGCAAGCACAGCGGTCAGACGTCTTCTGTAGTTGATGATGAGGTTTGCACACATGTCAGGAGGAATTTTGGTCCACTCCTCTTTGCAGATCATCTCTAAATCATTAAGAGTTCTGGGCTGTCACTTGGCAACTCGCAGCTTCAGCTCCCTCCATAAGTTTTCAATGGGATTAAGGTCTGGTGACTGGCTAGGCCACTCCATGACCCTAATGTGCTTCTTCCTGAGCCACTCCTTTGTTGCCTTGGCTGTATGTTTTGGGTCATTGTCGTGCTGGAAGACCCAGCCACGACCCATTTTTAAGGCCCTGGCGGAGGGAAGGAGGTTGTCACTCAGAATTGTACGGTACATGGCCCCATCCATTCTCCCATTGATGCGGTGAAGTAGTCCTGTGCCCTTAGCAGAGAAACACCCCCAAAACATAACATTTCCACCTCCATGCTTGACAGTGGGGACGGTGTTCTTTGGGTCATAGGCAGCATTTCTCTTCCTCCAAACACGGCGAGTTGAGTTCATGCCAAAGAGCTCAATTTTTGTCTCATCTGACCACAGCACCTTCTCCCAATCACTCTCGGCATCATCCAGGTGTTCACTGGCAAACTTCAGACGGGCCGTCACATGTGCCTTCCGGAGCAGGGGGACCTTGCGGGCACTGCAGGATTGCAATCCGTTATGTCGTAATGTGTTACCAATGGTTTTCGTGGTGACAGCGGTCCCAGCTGCCTTGAGATCATTGACAAGTTCCCCCCTTGTAGTTGTAGGCTGATTTCTAACCTTCCTCATGATCAAGGATACCCCACGAGGTGAGATTTTGCGTGGAGCCCCAGATCTTTGTCGATTGACAGTCATTTTGTACTTCTTCCATTTTCTTACTATGGCACCAACAGTTGTCTCCTTCTCGCCCAGCGTCTTACTGATGGTTTTGTAGCCCATTCCAGCCTTGTGCAGGTGTATGATCTTGTCCCTGACATCCTTAGACAGCTCCTTGCTCTTGGCCATTTTGTAGAGGTTAGAGTCTGACTGATTCACTGAGTCTGTGGACAGGTGTCTTTCATACAGGTGACCATTGCCGACAGCTGTCTGTCATGCAGGTAACGAGTTGATTTGGAGCATCTACCTGGTCTGTAGGGGCCAGATCTCTTACTGGTTGGTGGGGGATCAAATACTTATTTCCCTCTGCAGAATGCAAATAAATTCATATACTTTCCACAATGTGATTTTCCGGATTTAATTTGTGATGTGCTATCTCTCACTGTTACCAATAACCTACCCTTCAATTATGGGCTGCTCATGTCTTTGTCAGTGGGCAAACTTACAAAATCAGCAAGGGATCAAATACTTATTTCCCCCACTGTATGCTTGTCCAGCACTTTGGCTTATGTACAGGAAATACCTTACAGACTGCCGTGTGGTGTTGTCGCCCAAATCTAGAACTAATAGGGTTGAGAAATTTTGGGGAGATTCAGTTGGAAAGAAAAAAGGAGTTCATGCAGTTTTAATTCACACTGATAGCCATATGTGATAGCTGTGCAATCACCAGTGCTCAGTGTAGGTGACAACTAGGAATGTGAGATATTAATGTTTGGGGGGTTTTCAAAGGAAGGAATTTCTGTCTTGGTTCTATTCTGAGCTTCACATTTTAAAACACGTGACTTTAATTACATTTCTTTTAGCTTGACTTCTGCAGGTAGCTGGGTGGAAGTCATTCTGCTGAATTTCAGTTAAACTTGTACCCACATTACCTCTAGATGTAGAAGCCATAAAAAAGTAATGAGTCCCAATGAACTACAAATATACAGCAGTCAGCAGCAAATCTGCATTGACTGTGAGATTTAAAGATTTAATTGTATACCCTAGCTTTCTCAGAATCATATGTAATTGAATATGTTGCTTAGAAGGGGCTGGTAGAGATCACACAGTGTTTGAACCCATTTCCTCTTGACCCTTCTGCAGTAACCTTTATGTGAAAGTTTGGTAGGCACATGGCCTCAGTCACTTCTAAGTGCCAAAAAGTTTCCTTTTACCTCTTTCATTTGTGTTTTACTCGGGGGGGGGGGGGGGGGGGGGGGGGGGGGGGGCGCTGCACAGCTGTGCATTGCAGAATTTAATTTACTTTGAGGTGGGAAAGTGTGGCGCCCTGGTTGAAACTCAGTTCCTGTTGTGGCCTTTCTGTATTGCTCAGCTCTTGCAGCATGTGATCAGTGCGGTACAGGAAGTCCTGTGCTGTTCTCAAGAGACTTTGAGAATGCCATAGGTTTTCAAGGACCACATTGATCACATACTGCAAGAGTGTATGGTGCTAGAAGGCTGCAGGAGCAGCTGAGTTTCAACCAGGGAGAGTCACCTGGTCCAAGAATTATAGTACCAGTACAGATGGCGTTCAGTACGAGAAGCCGGGGAAGGTAGTTTATTGAGGGGCCAAGGGGCTTAAGAAAAACAGGAGAGGAAGCAGATGAGCACAGCATGTACGGAAGGGGAAATAAGCTAGAGGGAAAGAAAGGGTAAGGAAAGGGCTGGGCTGGGGACATGCAGGCAAGGGGAGCTGGAGGAGGTAAAGGGAGGGGATATGTGGAGGAGGGGATAGCAGAGGGAAAGGGGTGATGTGCAAGTAGAGGGAGATTGGGGACAACAGAGAGTAAGCGGATATGTGTGGAAGTGGTGATTAGAGAAGGTAGATGTCCTGAGGGAAGATTTGATAAGAGGCATGTGGAGTGAAGAACTGAGAGGCAGATGATCAAAAGCCCGTGCTGTTCCAAACAGCGCTCTAAAATAGCGCTGGAAGAGCGCGGGGCACTATTAGACCTATGATCAGAGATAATGCATGCAAATTTAAGTAGCGCAATTATCTTTGATCATGGGGTAGAAGTGCGGGAGAATTGTGCCTGAGCATGCGCTCAAAACAATCCTCCCGCACTTGTTTGACAGGTCTGGGCTGGAGACCAATGAAAAGAGAAGGACA